>NC_056750.1:519389820-519504820 GCF_019279795.1 Protopterus annectens
ACTTCATGCAGTCATGGCTGACCTCTCCCCTGATATCCTGTGCCTAACTGAAACTTGGTTAAAACCATCCACTTTGGACAACGAAATACTTATCCCTGGGTACAACATACATAGGAGAGACCGAAACTCTAGAAAAGGAGGTGGGGTAGCCATTCTCTATAAATCTGATCTAACTGTCTCTATCGATGTCACTCAACCACCTCAGATCAACAATGCGGAGATCCTTATTTCCAAGCTACAAATCAATGTAACTAAGTTTATCTATATAATCTGTGTGTATATTCCCCCAGGTAAGAACATAGATACTCTTGAAGCTACCCTGCACTGGCTATCGAGTCACTTCCCTCAAGAAACCATAGTTCTTGGGGACTTTAACATAGACTGGACTTCCTGCTCCTCTCAAGCCCCTTCCAATCAAATAAACCTACACTCCTTCACTCAAATGATTAACTCTCCTACCAGGATAGACAAATCTAACCAAAAAGAGAGTATACTGGATTGGATGCTTATTAATAGTGATCCCAAACAATATACTTCTGGCACCCTCCCAGATAGCCTTAGTGATCACCATCTCACTTACATAATTAAGCACAAAATTACTATCCCAAAGAACTCCACACTAAGATCTGTCAGAAATAAAAAAAATTCGACCCCACCAAATTTCAACTAGAACTAAATTCCTGTAACTGGACAATACTTAAATATCTACCATTAGATGAAGCAGTTCAGTATTTCAACACAAAATTCCTAGAGATTCTTAACTATCATGCCCCCATTCGCTCAAAAATAACTAAGTCAGGGGATGTCCCCTGGCTCTCTAAAGAAACCAGGCAGAAAATGCATCTCAGAAATAAGGCATGGTCTGTTTGGCGTACCACTAAAACTCCTCTTGATCTTACTACCTATAGACAACTTAGGAATGAAACCAAAAGACTAATTTTACTTGATAAAAGGCACTACTATTGGAAACTGCAAACTGAACATCAAAACTGTCCACAAAAATTCTGGGCCGGGTTAAATAATCTTCTTCACCCTGGTCGCTCTACCACCCCTGTCCCTGCCACACTCATAGACAAACCATCGAACTTCGTCTCTAACAGCTTTAATTGCTTCTTCACGGAGACAATTCAAACCCTCTCCAATCAACTGCCACGTAACTCTCATACTCCTGATACTCCCTCCAATAAAACACTCCCCATTTACCTTTCAACCTGTAGCAACCTCATTTATTCGTAAATTAATCAAAAAACTTAAACCCACCACTCTGTCAGCTGATCAACTTCCAGCTGAATATCTACAAAAAGCAGCTGAAGCAATTGCCTTCCCAGTGTCAATACTCATCAATCGCACCCTTACAGAGGCCAAAATCCCTGACATCTGGAAGGTATCCTATGTAATTCCTCTCCATAAAGGAGGCACTTCCACAGACCTCTCCAATTACAGGCCCATCTCTATACTCTCCCCATATCTAAAATAATGGAAAAATGTGTGCAAAAACAGGTTATGGAACACCTACTTGCCAATCACCTACTGGCCGACACTCAGCATGGTTTCAGACCTCTCCATAGTACCACCTCTGCCCTTCTTGCCTTCTCCAATATCATCAACACCCATCGCAATAACAATATTATCTCCTCAGCTGTATTCTTGGATCTATCCAAAGCCTTTGATATGGTGGACCACAAACTACTAATTGATACTCTACACTCATTTGGTCTAGATACTACTTCTATTCAATGGTTTAGTTCCTATCTAAATGGTAGAAAACAAGCAGTACAATGGCAGAATAAACTATCTAACTTACTTCCCAATACTCTGGGAGTCCCTCAAGGATCAATTTTAGGACCACTACTTTTCTCGATTTTCATTAATGATCTACACACAGTTGTATCAAATGCCAGTTGCCTTCAATACGCTGATGATTCTACGCTGATTTGTACTGGTACAACCCCTATAGAGCTACAAATTATGACCCAAACCACTTTCAGTAAAATAGAAAACTGGCTCTCTAGTCGTCGCCTGATACTTAATCCAAAAAAAACTAAAATGTTGCTGTTCTCACCGACACAAAGGTCAAGCCCCTTTAATTTTACGATCCAATCAAAGGATGGGACTATTATATCTCGGATCCCTCGACAAAATTACTAGGGGTAACTATAGACAACAACCTGAAATTCGACATTCATGTAAACTTAATGATTAAATCCATCAATAAAAAACTAGGCTCGCTATATAGAATAAATAGATTCCTGACCCCCCAAGCTAAATCTGCCATTGCCCAAACCCATCTTCTCTCCACACTCTTGTACGCATCCCCCTTACTACAGAATATTAATAAAACAGTCATGAACAAACTCACCATTTGCTATAATCATATTGCTAGGTTTGTTACCGGATTACCATACAGAACCCATCACTGCACCAATTTAACCCAGCTTAACTGGCTTGAGCTACCAAAACATATTTCGTATAACCTTCTAGTCCTTGCCCACAAAATAATTTATAACCCTGACTACCCTCCCTCACTCAAAAAACTTATCTCCCTTTGCAATAACCCTAGAACTTTGAGGTCATCCTGCGCCTCCTCATCCAAACTTGCAAAACTAATAACATGGCCGGAGATTCTCTTCTAACCAACTCAGTAGGGAGAATTTGGAACAAACTTCCCCCTGATATTACCTCACTCTCCTCCTTAAGTCTATTTAAGACCAAACTAAAACTACATCTACGATCAACACGTACCTGCCACTGTCTTAATCCGGGCTAGCTATCTCTCTCTACATACATTGTTTCCCAGTCTTGGGGCTTCAGGGATATCTACTGAATCATAGAATGAATATATTATAATTACTAACCTTACACTGATTTGATTATTGAAAACTAAACCTTACCTGTATTACTCAACTAATATTTGTTTTTTTTTCTGTGACTTGATGTATTGTTTTGTCTGGAGCTTTTCTCCCCGGGCCTCCGCTGAAAATGGACATGTATCCAGTCGGATCCTCCCGGTTAACAAATGTAAAATAAAAAAAAAAAAAAAAAAAAATAAAAAATAAAATAAAATAAAATAACGGGCACCTACGGCAGATAAAGTTTTTCCCTCTTGCTCACAGCGGGTAAGGGTGTCTTTAACCTTAGGTCCAAACAAAGAGGACCCATCAAAGGGAGCGTCGGCGAAGGAAGACTTGAAGGCCTCCGCAAACTGACACAAGCGGAGCCAGGCTTGTCTCCGTAGAGCCACGCCTGTGCCTGCCGCTCTACCCGCCCCTTCGGCCGCATATGAAATGAGCCTCATGGACGAGTTAGAAATTGACGTAAGGATAGCCAACTGAGAGCTAACCGACTGGGCTAGCTGCTCAGGTAGGTTACCCGAGAGGGAATCTGACAGCTCCTTGACCAGATCCCTCTGAAGCCTGGTAAAATGTGCCAAATAATTCAGAGACCTTAAAGTAAAGGCCGCTGAAGTCAGGGTGCGCTTCCATACCTGTCCATGCTCCTAGACTCCTTATTAGGAGGATGGACGGACGTTGAAGCCTCTGCCACGTCCTGTTGTGTAGCAGATGCCACCACCATGGCATCTACAGCCACGCCTTTAGTCAGGAACTCCTTCTCGGGTGGGGCAGACAAAAATTTATTAGGACAAGAAGGGACTGGTTCCACGGTATCTGGATGTTCCCACGCCCTTCGACAAACTAAATCCAGGAGCTCGTCGAAGGGCGGAGACACCCAGGAGGCGGAGGGCTGAGCCCCAAAGGCCTTGAGGAGCACTGACTCATAAGCAGAGGGGGGTTTGGATATCCAGCCGCCTCGTTGTTTGAGGATCTCTAAGATGTCTGCAAATGAGACATCATCCGAGGACGACTTCGGGGACCCCTCCGCATCATCAAGATCAGTGTCAGATGTAATAGACTCGGGGGAGTCCACGTGCTTCCTCTTGCACGATCTCTTCCTTGGGGGTTCCTCTGAAGACAACTCCGAAGAACCCTCAGGAGGAGGGGAACCCCCAATGGGGGTAACCTCAGGCCCAGGGGCTCCGCTTTTTATTAAGCCTTTAAGAATGAGTTTATTTTTCCTCTCCTGGAGGACCCTCGAGGAAAAAGCGTGACACACGCTGCATGACTCTTGTAAATGTTTTGCACCCAAACAATAAACACAGAGAGAATGGTCATCTGTGATTGACATTTTAAAATTACATTTGGTGCATTTTTTAAAGCCCGAAGGCCTAGGATTCTGAGACATTATGACCAATAATGCAGTAATTCTCTGACAGCAAGAACAACACTATCCTAACTTGACTTGACTTAACTGACTCTACAAAAATCAGTTTACAACTGCCGATTTAAACAATCCGGTAACAACAATAAACTCAAGGGGATCTGAAACCCCAAAGGTTTGAGAGGGGTTGACTGACCGGGAAAGGCCCTACAGATGAAGGAGGCCTGAAATCAGAACCAACGCCCAATCACACTACAAGTTTTCACAAAAAAAACTCCAATCACTACACAAAGCACAGAGTAGCCGTTAAAACAGCTTTTTATGATAGGAACAGCAAATTTCTGACAGAAAAAAGTAAGTAAAATACTACTCAGCTCAGCCAGCTCGAGACCACGTCTTCGCTAGTTAGCGGCAAACGAGATCTGGGGGACTGGTAGTGGTGCATCCTGGGATATAGTAAGCTCAGCCAATAAGAGACTTCGCTCTTTGGCATAAGCGTGCCGAGTCGGAGCCGAGGGATCGGCTCCGAACCCATCAGTCAGAATGTAGGCGAGATAGGATCACATAACATCTAGATTTTTGGATACTACGCTTCTTAACCAATTGAGCTTTGATAGTTTTATTGTTCTTAGGTTTAGGCTTCAATAAACTGGAATTAATGGAAAGTAGTATAGTTCTAGTTTGCCTGGAAAGTAGTCTTTGAGCAGGTGAGCCAAGAATATTGTCATAAGGTATATTTCTGAGATTAAGCAAATTCAAGAGCAAAACGGTATTGTCGCACTTTGACCTTTCAAGTAATTGCTTTGCACTTTGTACAAAGTGTGGACTACCATGAACTGAGAAATGACTTTTCTACTTAGTAATAACAGCAGTGGATGTTAGGTTAGGTAGTAGATCAATCTCAAACCAATTCAAACAAGAGTCTACAAAACCAAGTAGTGTTGATTGTTCCGCTCAAAGATATCAGTTGCAACTGTTGACCAAGGTAGTTCAGAAACTGGACTTAGCTGAAGTGGTTCTCTTTGTAAATGCGGTCTAGTACCATTACATAATGACAAGAAAAAAGTACTCTATCAATGTCTTTTGGTAATGACCAAAATAATAAATCTTTTGCTCTTCTCGTAGTGGATGCAGATCCTGGGTGACCACGATGCAAAATCTGGATATACTCTTGTTGTAAGGAAGCAGGAACAACAATGTTAGGACCTTTGAAAATAATGCCATCTTCCATCAACAAAAATTCATCTCTGTAAGGTAAATAGGTTTGCACTTCAGGTGGTACACAAAATCTCTTTGACAGCCATCCAACATTAATGTAGTGACTGAACTTCTGTAAAATTGGATCAGGCTGAGTGTGATCTCTTAACTTATCAAGTCTAGTGGTGAAAAAATTATGCACTGACATCAAAGTCAGAATTCTCTGCATCAAACTGTTCTATCGTTTTTCTGTGCGATCTGGATAAGGTAACAGCCAGATAGAGTAATTTGCCTTTCGTGTAGACCATTTTGAAAATGTACTTTTGCAATTTGATAACCAAACAACACCAACTAGAGCCAACCAGTGTTAAAAGTCACCAGCAACTAAACAGAAGTAACACTGTTGCAGCTGGATACACGAACAGGCCCAGTTTATTTAAAATAAATCCACAAATACAGATTGAGAGCTTTCTTCCCTTTCTGATGAAATTCCTTTTCAAAGGGAAGAAAGCGCTCAATCTGTATTTGTGGATTTATTTTAAATAAACTGGACCTGTTTGTGTATCTGGCTGCAGCAGTGTTACTTTTGTTTAGTTGCTGGTGACTTTTGCAATTTGAGCATTATTCTTTGTAATCTCACTGGAACGGAATGCATAGGCTTCTTTAGAGTAGTACTAGAGGTTGGTGGTCAGTTTCAATCTGAACAGCTTGACCATAAATATAATCATGAAACTTGGAACATGCAAATACTATTGCCAAAAGCTCCTTCTCAATTTGAGCATACCGCATCACAGTTTGGGTTAGTGTTCTAGATGCATAGGCTACTGGTCTGCCCTCTTGAAGTATAACTGCACCAAGACCATATTTTGAAGAATCACAGGAAAGAGTAGCTGCTTTGTTCACATCATAGTATCTTAAAGAAGGCGAGGTAGCAGTTTTCTGCTTAAGGTCTTTAAATGCGTTTTGGTGCTGTTCCAACCATGACCATGCAACATTTTTGCACATTAGCTCTCTTAAAGGTGATGTTAACTCATTGAAGTCTGGTATAAACTTGCCTAAGTAGTTAACCATGCCTAGAAAATCTTGTAGAGCTTGTACATTTTCTGGTGTTCACATCTCAAGAATAACTGCTTGGTTGGTCAGGTCTGGTCTCAAGCCTGCACTCTTGAACAAATGACCTACGTATACAACTTCTGGAATCTGAATTTGCACTTCAGAAGATTGAACTTCAAATTTACTTCAAGTGCTCTGTCTAGAACTTTCTGTCATGGTCTGCTTCACCAATGCCTCCAACGAATAAATCATCTATTATGGCACAAGGATAACCCGACTGCACACTGAAAGACTTCACTTGCAGAATTTATTCCAAATGGCATCCTTAGGAATCCATATCTGCTAAACAGAGTACCAAAACTAGTTAGAAATTAAGATTTGCGATCAAGCATCACTTGCCAAAATGAACTCTTTGCATCCAAGACAGAGAAAACAGTGTCATCTGGTATTAACGGCTACATCTTCGACTGTGAGCATTTGATGATACGGTCTCTTTAATGCTTTGTTCAAATCTCTTGGGTCAATACATATTCTGATTTCGTCTGAGCCTTTTTTGTGAGCTGCAACCATGGACAACACCCATTCAGTTGGTTCTGTGATTGGACAAATCACACCTTGCTGCATTATTTTATCAAACTGAGCTTTAACTTTATCCTGTATAGCTATCTGAACTCTTCTTGCTGGTCTGACAACTGGAGTGACCTCTGAGTCTAACTTCATGGAATACACAACTGGAAGTTTGCCCAACTTATCATCGAAAACATCAGCATACTGTGAGAAAATGGCTTCAGAAAAATTAGAACTCGGAAATGCACTTGCATGATGAACTTCTTTAGCAAAAGAAAGCAGATTCATTCTTAAACTATCTTTGAGACCCAGTAAAGATTGCACTGGTCTTCGGGCTACATAGAATAACAAGTTGTAACATTTATTGCCAAATAACATGAAAGCATCACTCAACCTTTGGTTTGAATTTCTTCACCTCCATAAACAGCA
The DNA here is from genome assembly GCF_019279795.1 of Protopterus annectens. Taxonomy (NCBI): domain Eukaryota; kingdom Metazoa; phylum Chordata; order Ceratodontiformes; family Protopteridae; genus Protopterus; species Protopterus annectens. The sequence goes on from NC_056750.1 coordinate 519,397,282, forward strand.
AGTCTCACACTACTAGCTACACTGAGCTGTTTGTTAGTACTCACTTTAGCAAATGTGTCTGCTGATATAAAATTACACTTTGAACCAGTGTCTACTTTAAGCTCTGTGTATCTTCCATTAATCCAGCCAGTACAAAACACTTCGCTCCTTGTTAATAAATTCACTGCATCAACTCTTTCATCAAGCATTGATACATCTACACAGAAAGCTGACTGCTTCAGCTCTACTTGATCAACTTGCTTTTTTGTGTGATCTTCCTTTACAACTGTGTGAGGCTTACTTGATTTGCAAAACGTTTGGAAATGGTTCAATTTTTTTACACTTGTGACATTGCTGACCAAATGCTAAACACTTCTCTCTTTTAGACTCATGATTTGCACCAGAATTGCGACAGTTAAAAATAAAGCTAGACTTGGGTTTTGTTGATGCATGCTTGTACTGCACTGAGCTGGAGCAAACTCTTTTCTTAGAACTTACTAGAATAGGGTTGCCACCTCTCCCAGATTGCCTGGGAGTCTCCCAGATTTTTATGGCATCTCCTGTCTCCCGGAAGTAATTCAAATAACTCTGAAATGTCCAGGAATAATTACATTACACTCTCACTTAACTTGAACTCAAGCAACTGGCATTCACTCACTACACACACATTCACTTCCTCATTCATACACACACACAGGCATCTATGTCTCACTGTTAACAACTGAAACTGTATGTTAAACTTATGGTTCCAGATTTCTACCTTTCTTGTATTAGTCACCGCAATCCACTGTCTCCCAAAATAAATGCAGCAGACATCCCCTTTGGCAAAAACAAAATGTCCACAAATTACCACATAGGTGGTAATCCATTAAGTACGGAAGAAGTAATTAGGGACCTGGGGACCCAAGTTAATAGCAATCTCTCATTCGACAACCACGTGGCCAAAGTGGTTAGAAAAACATTTTATATAGCCCACCTAATCATGAAGGGATTCATATCTAGATCAGGGGAGGTCATCATGCCCCTTTACTCATCCCTCATCAGGCCCATAATTGAGTACAATGCCCCTTTTGGGATGTACCTTACCAGACACCTGCAGCAACTGGAAAGACCCCAAAAGTACCTCACCAAGAGGATCAAAGGGCTCAAACAGATGCCATATGCTGCCCGGTTAAAGAAACTCCAGCTCTACTTAGTGGCATACCGCCTGCTCAGAGGCGATCTGTGCCTGACGTATAAAGCCATGTCCAACCCGGAATTAATGGACATGCTGCACACCTCAGAAAATCCAAATCCCATCAAGCTACGCGCTCGAGAGACTTGAACCTCAGCACTGAAATAAATAGGACATGCTGGAGGGACAGAATCGTAACCCAGAGGCTCCCTTCACTCTGGAATAAAATCCCAGTCCTGGTTAGGCAGAGTCCCTCATTGACTCTCTTCAAGAGGAATCTTGATGAGTGGATGGGAGATCGTAGATTTACCCCGGGTATCACTTCTGTGTCACTGTTAGAGACACAGTATACTAACCTTGAAAAAGGGCATAGCAAAATTCATTTAAAATGGGTGGCGAAAGCCAAACACACTCTGACTAGGCTTGTAAATGTCCTAGGGCAGATAGCCTAGTATGAACCTATGAACCTATAAAAAAAAAACATTTTGAAAAATACATATCTGTAGACCAAGCAAAAGCATGACCTTAATCAAAATAAAGCATAACTAGAGATACTCACACCAAACCTCTTTAAGAACCTTAAGCACACTGTTCAACAGTAAGCACTCATTTAGAAAGAGAATGACATGGAAAATGTTTTGGCATACAGGGAGCGGCACCGCAAATAAATATTGGGTATCAAACAGCTAAGTAACAGTAATAATTAAAAACGAATACAAGTAAAGAGGTCTGCCATGTGCGTTCCTCCATAGCAGGGACTACAAATGGTTGAGGTGTATGCTGCTATATGGAATAGATAATACAATTTTAAAATATAAGTTATTATTAAAGTCTACTGTCATTATATTATATAACTGCTATCACTACAGACTGTAAATCAATGCTTACCAGTTATATTGAGAAATTTAGTTAAACCAGTATGTCACATACGTAGCATTTTCTAAACTGATTTCCTTAAAAGCAGCAAAGCAGCTACCATTCTAAAGCTCACCAGCTGAAAACAGATCACCAAAATGTCCTACTGGCGAGCTACCATTCTTAAACCTAATCAGATCAGCAAAATTGCAAGGTGTTTGCATCAATCATCTTATACACACACGTCAAAGGAATTAGTAAAACAATGCATGATGCAACATTTGACTGCACAAGTACATTGGGAAAAACAAAGTGTGCTCTTGGAAAACAAAATGCCCCTTTCTTTGTGCATAGGGGCTGAGTTCATTCTTAAATAAGTGGGCAGTAGGATGAGGTTTAAATACACCCTGTAAACGATGGCTAGTCCCCTTCATGCCTGCAACCATGTCATTATTCGGTTATGATTTTCCTCTTTTTAAATAAGGTGCATGTTTTTTATGCATCACTGTAGTTACCAGTATTTATAAACTGACCCTAATTTGGGGAATTTTCACTTATTTTTTGAGTTCAGCTTAATTCCGGAGATAAAAGGCTAAGTGGTATGAATCAAGTACTAAAGTAAATATACAAAGGATATATGATCTAAATCTCTTAACGTTATTTATTTGCATTTGTTTACTGGGCTAGAGCTTTGATCTCACTGAGAGAAGTTCCGTCTCCATCACAATGTACTAATGATATAAAACATAGTATACAAATTATACGATGAAAGAAAACAGCTCAGTACAATGCATTTAGGTAAAACTAAAGACTTGTATGCAATTATGAGTAATTACTATAATAAATGAGAATGTTAAACGCTATCTAATGGCTGATTTATTTATTTATTTTGTCACAACACACAGACTGAAACGGACAAAACTCCAGCTGAAAACAGAGAGGTAACTATGTAAAAATTATAACTAAATGCAGTAACTACAGCATTTTACTTGCATCAGCTAACTTTTACACACTGTAGTTAGGGTAAAAGGGAATCATACACTCAGGATGACTGCAGACCCAAACTTGACACGTGAAGTCTATAAACACAAGTTTTTTCGTTGTTCACCAGTATCCTAGCACCTCTGCACCATCCCTTCCGAGGAGGATTCTCATTGTAAGGGTGTAGCATGCAGTTACACCAACTAATTGAACATAGGCTTCACACAACTGTGAATCAGTCCTTCACAGAGTGCCTTAGGGAGTCGGTGAGGAGCAGTTTGAAGGCAAACACTGTAAGGAATATACTAGTTGCACCAGTACGAACGGAGCGGATTAGGTAGTGTCCAATATGAGTTTATTTAGCTCCATTGATCGACTTGATCACCTTTTCAGCACAGTTGAGAACAAATTTAAGGTGGGAAGTGAGAAAGGGGACCCCTCCAAGAGTGATGTAAAAGTCAGCCTGGATGATGATGCTTTATGGACCAAGTTTAGAGAAATGACAAGATGATGGTCACCAAAACTGACAGGTGTGTGAATCATACCTCTCAAATGTATTTATTCATAGTTGCTCACTCTCACTCTTAATAGTTCCATGTTCTGTGCTGGGGTTTGCCACATAATAGTCATGATAATATTCACAGTTAATAATACTGAATCACAGTAATAGTTTTGTAAGTATGACAATAGTTGTCGACCATGCTGTAAAAGTTGTAGTTGAAGCTGCTGCTAACTTTTCCACGTTTGCTATTTTGTTAAGCATTATGAGAGGTAGCAATGTCACACACTTCGTGATTTGGAGACCGAAGATTGTGACTGCGAAACTCACTGTAACGTGTACCGAATTGCTGCTATCACAGTCGTAACATTAATATTTCATGTATGGTTTGTTTGTTTCTTTTTTTTTTTTTTTTTGAAAAGTGTACGTGTTGGAAACCAAATGACAATTGATGTCAAACAGGCAAACTTGTATGATGTTTTCATGCTAGTACACCTGACCAGAGATACTATGGTATAGAAGTTATTCTTGAAAGAGGCAACTTTTGCCAAACATAACGGCAGAAAATGATACAACCTCAAACAATAAATTAAATTAAGCCAAAGCATACCTCTCAACCTCTTAGCTCAAGAAATCCAGACAAACCCAGAAATAATGGGGGGAACAAAGGTCCAAAAGTAGGGACAATTTTAAAGTATTGCTCTTATCAACTTACAAAGTTGGTAGTAGGGTTGCCACCTCTCCGTTTTTTTTTTCTGGACTATCCAGAAATCAATTTGATTCTCTGGTAGTCCGGAAAACACTGTACAAACTCTGGTATCCTGTTTCAAAATGAAAACAGAATACTGGAGTTTGTTACATCGGCTGAGTTACTATGCCTTTTTAAAGAAAAGCATAGTAAATCGGCTGAAAGCAAGCATCAGGAATGGAAAAAGTTGGCATTCCCCGTCAAATGATGTCACTGTGGCATCACAAAATAGGAGGGAGTGGGGTTAGGAATGGGCAGAGTTACGGGTGATGTAGAGGCATGGCTTTACTCCACTTTTAGCCACAACGAAAGGTGGCAACCCTATACTGGAAAGCTATGCTCTGGAAACCCCGTAGCTGCCATGTGCTTGGGCATGCTTTTGTATGCCATGTATTGCAAGCTATCTACATTTGCTCTGGAGCCAACTAAAACCATGTTCTTGTCACTCGCAAGCATACTTGTGTGTTCTTCTGTCACTTCATGGATTTGACAAATCTCTATGGCTTTGCTCAATGTTAAATCATTGTCACAAAGTAAAATCTTTCTCACAGCAGCACTACTAATACCACATACAAGTCTGTCCTTTATCAGCTCATCTTTTAAGTCACCAAACCAACATGTTTTTAGCTCTGTTTCTCAAGTCAATCACATAAGCTCCAAATGTTTCCCCTGGTTTCTGATCTCTCGTGTAAAACAAATGCCTCTCTAATATATTTGTCTGGGGTTACACATTTCTCTGTACTTGTGCATCAAATACTCAGGGTCTTCTCTTGACTCAGCCTGTTTAACAATATGATGGTTTTTCACCTTCTTCATATACAAATGAACATTCTCTTTCTATGGCCTCTGACCCAACTAGGTTTAGCAAAATGAATGCCCTGCTGCGTGCATCTATGTTTGCATAAAAATATACTCTTGCTCAAATATTCTCCAATTCTATACAATATTCTGATCAAATACAAGTGGTAGAGGCTTTCGAAATCCATCTGCTATATTAACACATACCAGTGAAGAGTTTTGCAAATAAGCACAAACATGCACATATGACAGAAACATATGGCAGTATTTATAACTTTGTCCAATGCCTTTGTGCTTCTGAAATTATACCTTTTGGGCTTTTTGAAATTATGCTAATGAACAAACTCGCAGTACCTTTGAATAATTGGACTTTACAAAATAAACTTTTTGCGCACATTAACACTCTTGTAATATCATTCTCTTGTAATGGAAAAGTAATTTATCATAATTTTAAGAAACATACAAATTTACAATGCAAATGGAATAAACTCTTGGGCACTGTAATACTCTTGTAATATCATTTTGCAAGAAATCACCTCTTATCAGTGTAAGAAACATATCAAATAACTGCATGATGTGAATAAACTGGACCTCTCTTGCCCAAAACTCAATAACATTTCAAAGTAATTGCGCTTTGTGAATAACTGTACACAGCACACTGAAATGTCCCCAAAATGACGGTACCTTGCTAGGCAACTCTTTACAGTGCAAGAAACACTCTGTAATGGCGGCACTTTGTGAACAGACACACTCAGTACAAGAAGCTTTTCGAAGTGACTATACTTTGACTGTATTTCATGAAATAGTTGCACTTTGCACACAAACTCTTCAAAATACATGCACAGTAATAAGCACACACTGTAAACACTTTTACACACTTTGAGATACTTCGAATAACTTTAGTTATGCCCTTGATCCAAGAAGTTGTAGTTATGCCAAAACACATGCAGTCACCTTGGTTTTTTTTTCCTTAATGTGCGCTTTTTGCCCTTATTATATTCACTTTGCTCGTTTAAGCCCTTTTCATGCCCAATGTTCCTTTCTTGTGCTTGTTTTACCCTAAACATGCCCAGTTTTGCTTTAAATATGCTCATTTTGCTTTACTGTCAATTGTTTCATCAAATACCTTTATTTATTTCTAGTAAACCAACTTTTTGTGCCTTCTGCTTGCTCAATAATGCAGTTTCTGCTCTTGTAATGCCCTGTTTTGTCTCTTCTAGTAAATAAACAGTTTATGCTACTTCTCATTACCTTTGATTCTTTGCTGGCTCTTTTGTGCTTGTTTCTCTTAGTTTTACCTTCACTGTCATCACCGGACCTCATGGCTCTGGGTCTTATTCTCTGCCATCCCTGTTCTGACACCATGTTGCTCTCCTACTCTGAAGACTGCCTATATAAAATCTCTTCTACTTAAACTCAAATCATGTTCTCCCTCTACTGACTGCCTTCCTCCCCTCTTTGTCAAACTTGCAGCACACTCTAAATCCTGCCCTATCTCAATTTTTATAAATAGATCAATCCAAGAACCTACTGTCCCCAACATCAGGAAATCCTTCTACACCATACTCCTACACAAAGGTGGAAACTCCACCAGTCCTTCCAACTACAGTCCCATAGCCATTCTTTCCCCACTTTCTAAAATCCTCAAGAAATGCATACACAATCAGCTTATCAAACACCTGATTCAGGAAAACCTTCTGACCCCCACTCAACATGGCTTTAGGCCTAACCACAGTACCACTACTGCCCTTCTATCTTTCACTCACACAGTTACAGAGGCTAGAGACAAAAACAACTGGTTTTATGTCTATTCCTTGACCTCTCAAAAACTTTCAATACTGTATCTCACTCTAAGTTTTTAACTAAACTTGCTGAACTGAACCTCTTCTACCTCCACTATTCTCTGGTTCTCCAGCTACCTCACCAACAGACAGCAGTCAGTCAGATGGCATACCTCATGCTCCCCTTTCTTACCTATCCAGATAGGTGTTTCTCACCTCAAGGCTCTATTCTATGCCCTTTTGTCTTCAACATCTTTACTAACAACCTTCACTCAGCCTATAGCACCTCCTCCCTAATACAGTACGCTGACAACTCTACTCTCATCTCCATCTCTGATACTATCTTGCATGTTCATTCTATCACTCAAAACTCATTTCCCACCATTGAGAAATGGCTAATTGATAACCAACTCATCCTAAACCCTAAAAAACAAAACTCTTTCTCTTCATTCATAAATCTCTCTCCCATTATAAAACCCTCTTCACTATCTCATCTCTCGATAACACTGTCATCAAAAATAATCACACACTAAGCTCCTGGGTACCATAATTGGCAACCAATTAAAATTTGATCTTCATATTCAACAATGCATCAAAAAGGCACATCAAAAACTAGGACTTCTGTATAAAAACAAAAAATTCCTGACTTCTGATTCTAAACCCTCTCTGGCACAGGCTTACCTCCTACTCTGTCTTATCTGTGCCTCTCCAGTACTTACACACATACAATCCACCTTTATCACTAAGCTAGAATAAACATAACAAAATAACTAGATTTTCCAGTAACCAATCTTACAAGTCTCACCAGTGCCTTGCTCTAAAGCAACTTCAATGGCTAGAATTCCCCTAACTGCTACTTCTATTCCAGCTACAAATTGCCCACTCCTTACTTAAACCTTCAGCCTGTCCTTCACTCCTCTACTCTTTAGTATCCTTCTGTACTCCTACTCATTCTCTCCGGAGTTCCGATCAACACCTTCCTGATGAATACAAACCCAATAAAAATATAGGCAAACTACTTTGCAAAAGCACTGTGGCCCAAGCCTGGAACCAACTCCCCTCAAATATTTGTAATAACTGCTTTAAAAAAGAACTGAAAAACTTTCTAGCAAATTCAAGATCCTTCCTGCCCTTGCTGTGACCCAACCTAATCCCCACACCTCTCTTTCCATAAAACTTTTTTCTCCTTTTATTCTCTAACTTAGGTATATAGAGTGAAATAATTCTGTACACCAACAGGAAACCATCAGCTGACTTTATATATGTAAACAGCCACACTTCAGCCTTTTTGCCTGTTATAATCAATCTCTGTAAAAAGTGCTTTGGTAATACTGTTATAAATTTGTCTCCACTAGACTTAAATAGATACTCTAACTTCGGTTACTAATGTTTATTACCTACCACTTTACCTTGTATAAACATTTCATTCATCTGAAAAATTCATCTGTAGTCTGAGTATATGTAACTGTATAATGTGATTTGTATAATTTAGAATGTATGTTATTTTTGCCTGATTGGAGCTTTTCTCCTCAATTGTTAATTTCATCTGTATAGTTATTGAGTATATATAACTGTATAATATGATTTGTATAACTTTTGACTGTATGCTAAATTTGCCTTATTGAAGCTTTTCTCCTCAGGTCTCTACTGAAAATGGGCCACTGGCTCAGTTGGACTAACCCGGTTAACAACTGACAAATAAATAAATCCATTTTTGGGTACAGAACAGGCTAAGGAGGAAATAAAAAAAAGTTTATCCAACAAAAAGTGAGTCATCAAGCAGAAAGGGACTCTGCTTCTCATTCTTCTGATGCTAAGGTTCATATAGAGGCTTTGCCAGTGAAACCTTTTCCAATGTTGCAAAGGAAAATGCTTGCAAGACAGAGAAAAAGCACAGAAGTTGACTAGAAGAATCAGCAGTACCTTGGACTTGGACCACAGTCTGGTGATTGGAGATGGAGATGAACAGGAAGAAGACCAGCAACTCTGAAATTAGTGAGCATCTTATTACATTTGTGAAATATGGTTTTGTAAGAAAAAGTGGATGAAAAACACTGAAATTTTGTTGACGTTATTAAACTTGTGGGTGGACTGTAAAACATATATCCCACTTTATATCATTATGTTTAGAAGGACACTAAAAGGGGGAAAACTAAGTAAAACAAATCGTATTAGTATTTGTATAAAACATTTCATGATACAAACCATGTTATATAGAGTAAAACAGTTGTGTTTAGTCAGAAATATTTTAAATGTGTAGGGAGTCTTTTCAATGACTATGTGTTAAAGATATTAAAGTAAACAAGTACTATTTACTGGTTAAAAATAAGAAGTTGTGTACTCACCATAACGTTCCATCTGAGTAGGTAAACTTCATTTGTCAGCAACCTATGGGTTATCGGATTCATATCGGATCCGAGCCAGCAGCTTTCAACAGCTAAGATCCAAGCTCCTCCCCCTTACCCATAATCCCCTGCTATCCCTTCCTGACCTCAGATCGAATTTGCTTATCCATAGACCATACGATACCAATAGCCACCTACATACTCTAACCTAGAGACAATCCGCCATGAAAGCAAGAGTCCTTTGAACATCCATATAGGTTAGGTGGATGGAGGAAGGGACGGTTGCTGACAAATGAAGTTTACCTACTCAGATGGAACGTTATGGTGAGTACATAACTTCTTAATCTGAAGTAGTTAACTTCATTTGTCCATCAACCTATGGGACACAGTCCCCAGCTACCTGATTCTTGGGAGGTCCTCATGGAAGGATGTTCCGGAGCACTGCAGAGCCAAAGGATGCTCTCCCTCTGGAAACAATATCCAATTTGTAATGGTTTATAAATGTATGAGATGAAGCCCAAGTGGCTGCTGAACAAATGTCATCCAACGACACCCTAGATTGAAAAGCAGCAGAGGTAGAAATCAACCGAGTAGAATGGGCATGGACTCCTTGAGGTGCAGGCTGGCCAGAACTCTCATATGCCAAAAGAATACATTGGGAAATCCATCTGGACAATGTGACTTTTGTTACAGGTTTTCCCAAAGAGGATTTAGCAAAGGATACAAAAAGCTGGTCTGATTTTCTGTGATCAGCTGTCCTGTGCAAATAGAATCTTAGTTGCCTATGAACGTCTAGAGAGTGCAACTTGTATTCACCTTTGTTCTGATAATTTGGAAAGAAGACTGGTAAATTAATAGATTGGTTGATATTAGACTCCAAAGCAATTTTGGGCAGAAAAGAGGGGTTGGTCCTGAGTGAGACTGTATCTTTGTGAAAAATCAAATACGGTGGCTTGGCGCAAAGGGCTTGAAGCTCTGAGACCCTTCTGGCCGAAGTTATGGCAACAAGAAAAACTGTCTTCCAAGATAAGTATTTCAGATCCACCGAAGTTGCAGGCTCAAAGGGAGGAGCTGTTAAGAGACTGAAGTACAAGAGTTAAATCCCAAGGAGGGACTGCATCTTTAATCGGAGGTCTTAGTAGGAAAGTGCCTTTTAGGAAGGTCTTACATAGTTTGGACGAAATCAAAGGGCCAAGATCACTGTCAACATGATAATGAGAGATTGCAGCCAACTGGACTTTGACCATAGAAGAGCTAGCACCTTGGTCGAATAATCCTGACAGAAAATCTAGTACTGCTGGCAACGGAACTGTAAAGGGATCTAAGTTCTGATGCTCTGCCCAAACAGAAAAATGCTTCCATTTGCTATTATAACTTCTTCTAGTAGATGGCTTGTGAGCGGCTACTAGAATAGCCTTGACAGGGGACGAGATACCGGGAGTCCTAGCTATCACTGGACCTGGATCAACCAAGCTGTGAGCTTGAGGTTGTCCAGATTCGGGGTTGACAGGCCTGATGGGTGAGAGATCAGATCCGGGATGGGATCTAGAATCCACGGGGATTCACTAGATGAGACCATAGATATAGGAACCAAGCTTGACGAGGCCAGAATGGGGCAATGAGGATTATTCTGCTCCCCAACCGTCTGGCTTTCTGTAAAAACTTTAGCATCAGGGGCAGAGGAGGGTAAACATAAAGTAGACCGGGTGGCCAAAAATGCACCAGAGCGTCTCTGGGGGATTCCCCGGGTGGGGGAATTAGAGTGAAGTAGTCGCTGCACTTTGTGTCAAAGGAGAGGCGAAAAGATCGCAATGAGGTTGACCCCATTTGGAGAAGATCTGCTTCACTACTCTGGGATTCAGAGACCACTCGTACAGTGAGAGGATGGTTCAACTCAGTCTGTCTGCCAAAATGTTGGATCGTCTTGGAATGTGCGTCGCCATGAGAACGCGGTTGGTGGACATTGCCCATTCCCACACTCTCATGGCCTCCCGACAAAGTGGATAGGACCTGGTTCCCCCTTGTTTGTTGATATACCAGACGACCAACATTCTTGTCTGGATCGCAATTGTCCCCAAGAGAACAAGGCTCTGAAGTGCTTGCAACGCCAAAAACACCGCTCTCATCTCTAGGACACTGATATGCAATGAGGTCTCCAAATGGTTCCACGTGCCTTGGACGGTCCTGCCCAAGCAGTGCCCCCCACCCGAGGTGAGAGGCGTCCGTGGTCACCGTGGCTAGAGGAGGGGACACAGAGAAGGGGCACCCATTCTGGAGGTCCGGGGACTGGAGCCACCATAAGAGGGCTTTCCTGCACACCTTGCTGAGAGGAATGGGGAAGCTCAGGGGATGTCGCAGGAAGGACCACTGGACTTGCAAAGTCCATTAAAGAATTCTCATGTTTAAGAGCGCCATGGGTAATAGGTTGATGGTTGCCGCCATTGAGCCTACAGTCCTCAGGACCAATTCCGCAGGGGTACATGGAGTTTCAGAGTTTGTAGCTGGTCCGGAGTCAAGAAGGCTAGAAGCTGGTTTATGTTCAATCTGGCTCCGATGAAATCTAGGATTTGTGTTGGGAGAAGGGAAGATTTCCCGATGTTGATTGGGATCCCCAGCTGGGGAGCTAGATGGAGAAAGTAATCCCTGGCGGTGCATAGTAGATGTCTGGTGGGGGCAGTCAGGAGCCAGTCGTCCAGGTACGGAAAGATCTGAATTCCCTGGAGTCTCAGGTGGGCCGCTACAACAGCTAACACTTTGGTGAACACCCTGGGGGCTGTGGTGAGACCAAAGGGAAGAACCATGAATTGCTAATGGCTGGCTCCCAGCCGGAAGCGGAGATACCCCCTGGATCGTCTGTCCATCAAAATGTGGTAGTACGCATCCTTGAAGTCTATGAAGCACATCCAGTCATTCTCCTGCAGAAGGGGGAGAATGGATTGAAGGGTGACCATCCAGAACTTTTCTTTGGCTACTGACAGGTTTAGAAAGGACAGGTCGAGGCTTGGTCTTAGGTCCCCCATATTTTTTGGCACCAAGAAGAACCTGGAGTAAAAGCCTGATCCGGACTGGTCTGGGGGGACGTGCTGGATTGCCCTTTTTTCTAGCAGCCGGAGTATTTCCTCGGCTGCCGCCTCCCTTTGATTGGGTGGGACATCGGGCAGGCTTCGGGAACTGAGAGGGAGATTGAGAAAGGGAATCTTGTAGCCTCTGGATATGATCTGAAGCACCCAGCGATCTGTTGTAATGGACTCCCAAGCTGCCAGGTGCCTCAAGAAATGCCCCCCGACTGCCTCCAGAGTGGAGCAGTCGGGTAACCCTTCAGGGTTGCTGTGTGGGCCGATCAGAGAAAGGTTCTCTGGACCCAAAGTTCTTCGGGCCCCCTCTGCCTCTAGGGCGGCGTCCACCCTGTTGTCCTCTGCCTCTAAAGAATGAGGGGTCTGGAGCAAAACGGGACTACTGAGACTTCCGAAACCACATCTTCTTCTGTCCCTTTTGGTTCCTAGAGAAGGACCTCTGGGGAGCAGAGAAGCGGACTCCGATGGCAGACAACATCTTCCCGTCTTTCTCACTCTGAACCAGTGTGTCGCGTACGGTCTTGCCAAAAAGGGCAGAACCATCAAACGGGGCATTTGCGAACAACGCCTTAAAGGGTCCCGCGAAATCACAATGACGGAGCCACGCCTGTCGCCGTAGGATGATGCCCACTCCGCTAGCTCTAGCGGCTCCTTCCGTGGCATGGGATAGTAACTGCATAGATGTATTGGAGATAGATTTAAGAGTGGCCATTCGGGTAGAGTACACTTTCTTGTCCTCCGCCGACATGGACTCTGGGGGCGACCCAGCGTATTCTTTGATAAGATCCCACTGGAGCCATATCACATGTGCCATATAATTCAGCGACCTCACAGAAAAGGTGGCTGAAGCGAACACCCACTTCCCCAGACGGTCCATCATCCGAGACTCCTTGTCTGGAGGATGGACCGAGGAACTCTCCTGGGTCAGTTCCCTTTTGGTGGCGGCCGCCACCAACATGGCATCTACTGGGGCTCCCTTGCTCCAACATGACTTATCCAAAGGGGGGCTGAGAATTTTGTCCGGCCTCTTTGGAATGGGCTCCACAGTGTCTGGTTCCTTCCATGCCTTGGTAGTAATCAGGTCTACCAGGGGATCGGCGGGAGGGGACACCCAAGAGGTAGATGGGCCTGCTTCAAATGCCTCCAGAAACACAGACTCATCAGAGGAAGGTTTTGGGGCAGACCACCCCCCTCTGATCCGAAGCATCTCCATGATGTCTCCGAAGGAGACGTCTTTGGGGGTGACCTTGGGGAACCTTCCCCTTCCTCCAAGTCTGTGTCCTCTGTCCTCTGTCAAGGACTCAGGGGAGTCCAAGTGCCTCCTCTTACACTTGCGTTTGTGAGGGACCTCCTTGGGGGGGGGCTGTCCGAAGAAGCCTCACCAACTACATCCTGTTCCAGCAAGGGAACTATCTGGGATGTCTGTGCAGGCTGTCCCTGGGGCCAGGTGATGGAAGGTGGACCCATCTGAGAGGGAGTGCAGGGTGGAGCCGTAGCTGAAGCCGGGGGCCTGGAATCCCTCGACAAAACCCTCTCCACGACATCAAACGCTGAAGGAGAACTGCTCTCCCTAGGATCTGAGAGCAGACCCTCCCTTGGATCCGACATGCGGATCGGAGCCGGCGCAGACGAGGTCGGATCCGAACGGCCAGTATGCTCCGAACGAGACAGAGCCAAAGCCATACTGACACCTCCGGATCCGAAGCTCAGCTCTCAGCTTTGAGAGCTCGGATCCGAAGAAAAGGGACCCGACAGACTCGAAGGTGCCATCGGCGCCAAAGTACTCGATACTATTGGCGCCGACAGTCCCCCCGCTCTGACGCTACCCAGCTCCGAAGGCTCCGAACCCCGGTAGTGGGTCGGAGAAGGAGCGATTGGGGTGAAAAAGGGGGTCGAGCTCCCCCCCGAAGGGGGGGGGGAGGCAGGAGCACTCCCATCTGCAGCTGGGCCTGGAGGAACCTACGCATCATCCGGTCCAAGTCTGCATCAGACAAACTCCGGGTAGACCTTGATGAGGCCACCGAGGCAAGCCGGGAGTGCCACCTCGATGACCTCGAAGGCGACTGGGTCTCCTCCTCCTCCTCCGGCCACGGCGAAAAGTGGGGTGAATGGAGCTGGGAAGGAGAAGACTCGGAGGCCCTGTGAGGAGAAACCTGTTTGGCTGGCAGGGCCGATGCAGAAGCTTCGGCCTGCCGCTTGTGCTTTTCCCGGCGTTTCTCCTTTCTAGCTTCCCTCTCCTCCTGGCCCAAGGTGGGAGGTTGAGTCCCGGCCAGGGGAAGGGGAATAGCAGGTGGTGCTGCCGCGGCAGGTGCCACGGAGGGACCAGAGGATGAAGCCGGGTCCGGGGGCAGAAATCAGCCAGAATCAGCTTCGGCCTCCAATCCTTGAGGGCCCTGGGGTTGAACGCTGCACAAATAGTGCAGCCGGTGGAAAGATGTTTAACCCCAAGGCATAAAACGCACTGAGTGTGGCCATCTGCTGGGGACAGCTTATGGCCACACTCGGTACACTTTGAAAATAATGTTTTGGGTGCCTCCGCCATACCTACAAAAAAACAACACACCTGCTAGGCCCAAAAACCACACACCCTAACGCGTACACGAGGGGGAGGGAATAACTCTAAAAAAAGATAACTAAACACCAGGTAAGTAAATGTTAATGCTACAGGGGAGCTATGCTAATCACACACACACAAAAAATCTATTTAAACTAAGAAAAAGGAGATTTTTCTCACAAATTCGACAACCACCACGCCTGGAAGCTCAATCAAGCTGCTGAGAGAACCGCGGCAAACTAGATCTGAGGTCAGGAAGGGATTCCAGGGGATTATGGGTAAGGGGGAGGAGCTTGGAGCTCGGATCTTAGCTGTTGGAAGCTGCCAGCTCGGATCCAATACGGATCCGATAACCCATAGGTTGATGGACAAATGAAGTTAACTGCTTCAGTTTATAGGTTTTACAGTATAACAAGAGAAAAAAAGGCTGGACAAAAATAAGCTTGATGTTCACATGCTGTGATCTTGAGATGATGGGGTGTAAAAGTGCACTGATTATATTAAATGTATGCTGCAGCATTCATCACTTTGGGGGGGGGGGGGTCTGCCTCCAGCTGACTCATATGTCTGGCCAGTATACAAAATTCTACATGCTACTGCAAGGTACGTGCTACCCTGAACATCGCCCCATGTAAGTCAGCCATAAAAAGGGATTAGGTTATAAAGCGGACATCAGCATGCACCAACCTCAGAACCTATCTGCTGCCTGTCTGATTGCCTGGCCCAGACGTTCACTTGCCAGATTAGTTGTGTACCAGATAAGTACCCCATTGGGGGTTTTTCTCTTTCTTATATTCTTGTTGCTGCTGCTTGTTTGTTGGGTGATTTAATTTCAGCTAGGAAGGGCAAGTGTCATTATGGAAGGCAGATTACACGTAAAGATGCCCACGACCTCCACTTGTTTTGTCTAGGCCTAGACCATGATCACACTGCATGTAGTATCTGTAAGTTGTTCTTCCAAAACACTCGTAGGAGTTGCTTTAGCATGGGAGATGGAGGTGATGTTGGGTCCTTCGGATGAGCCCCTAGCAAAAAGGCCAAGAAATCTCAGCTTGAACTTCCAGCTGTGCCATCTCTTCTGGTCGTTTCTCCCGAGGCTGATGCAGGCCTGGAGGCCATACCAGAGGTGGTGGATGTCCTTTCAGCAGGTACCACAGGGGAAGTCCCAAAGAAGTCTACCAGCACATCCAAGTGGGAAGTGCAGGCATCCAAGTTGGGCAAAAAGGGGGAACCACGGCTCATTATTTCCAAAGGTCCTTGTGTCATCACACAAAACACTGTGCATGAGGATGTACTTATGGATATAGTGGAATGTAGGCAGACATTGGGCCCTTCCAACTTTCACCACATGGAAGCCCCTAAAAAGAAGACAATAAAGACAAAATATGTTACTCCAGCTCCACAGGAGCAAACTCCTGACTGGCAGGCTTTCTCACAAAGCCTTTTCAATGCCTTTATGGCTCTGCACCAACCCTCACCTTCTTCTATCCCTCTACCGGGCTTCTCTCCTTCCACTGCCTTCAAGAGAACAACTGCAGATACCTCTTCAGATGAGGAGGAATCTTTGGGACAGAAGTCCTTGGCCTACTTCACCCAAATAGCTTCCCTCCTGGGGTATGCCTTCCCGGGGTATGCCTTCCCAGAGGAGGAATCTAATGGTACAGATTCCCCAGGAGAGGATATTTCCTTTGGAGAAACCATCCAGAAAATGAAAGACTTTTTCAAGTGGGACTGTTCCCAAGTCTCTGATATACAAAAGAGATGTTATGACCTCTTGCAGATGGATTCTCCATCCCCCTCTGCCATTCCTCCAGTCCTACCTACCTTCCTGTATGCTTTCATAGCTGTGTCCCAGTGTCCAGACTCTCAGGCTCCTGCTCCCAAGTGTCCAGATAGGTTTGTACCAGAGGACATCAAGTTCCTTTTCAAAGCTCCATCTGCTGACCCATCTACCATTTCAGTTACAGCTGAGAAGGCCTTCAAATTGCCTCCATCCACTGCTCTATTACCCTCTGAAAAAGAGTCAAGGTTATGGAGAGACTGGTGAAAAAGCTTTACACATCTGCCACTCTGGCTTTCTGGGTAATTAATTACCAGACCCACATGGCCAAGTACTTCCTAAATGTTCTGTCAGATGCAGGGAAACTCCTTTCAGACCTACCAGACTCTTAAACCAAGGCAAAACTGGCAACTATCCTCAGCTCTTCTGCCCAGATAACTAGGCACTCCATCAAGTGCAGTTACGATATTGCTGATGCAGCAGCTAGGGCAGCTGCCTCTGGGTTGGTCCTGAGAAGGTACTGTTTGCTCAGGCTGCAAACCTTGCCTGATTACTTCAGGTCCGAATTGATGGATGCCCCCCTAGACAAGAAAGCCTTATTTGGTAGCTTTCAGACCTATTCAAATTTTTACAGGAAAAAGGTAATGAGCTACAGGACCATAGGCATGTCCTTGTTTCTCCAGTCCCCAAGTTCCAAAGGAACTATCCAGCAATGACCACCCTTGTGAGCAAGCCTGTCCTGCCCTCTTCCTCTAAAAGTAAAAGGTGACCTACGAAACCAGCTTCTTCCAAATCTGTTTCAACCACTCTAGCTCCAAAACAGCCCTTTCAGTCCCAACCTAAGCCTGGTAGCCTGTGACTATCTGCCTCCAGGGCCATCCACTCCCCTGTCCCTTCATCTCTCTCTCTTCCTTCTTAGAACCAGATCACCCAGGACTCTTGGGTCCTCTCCATCATCCAGAGAGGATATTTCATGGTTTGGGAAACTTACCCCTCCTTCACAGGTATTCCACAAACACCAAAGGATCAGCTGATATTCTTCCCTCAGCTCATTTCAGATCTTCTTTCTCCGGGGATGATTCAAGAGGTCCCCTCCTCCCAACAAGGGAAGGGTTTCTACTCCAGGATGTTTTTGGTCCCCAGGAAGGATGGCCCCTGGAGACCCATCCTGGACCTTTCCCATTTAAATACCTTTCTAAAAGTCCCCTCCTTTCCAGTGTTGACTTTGCCCTCTCTTCTCCCTGTCATTCTCCCCCAGACATAAAAGATGATTATCTGCACAGGAAAAAGGTAATGAGCTACAGGACCTTAAGCATATCCTTGTTTCTCCAGTCCCAAGGTTCCAAAGAAACTATCCAGCAATGACCACCTTTGTGAGCAAGCCTGCCCTGCCCTCTTCCTCTAAAAGTAAAAAGTGACCTAGGAAACCAAATCACCCAGGACCCTTGCGTCCTCTCCATCATCCAGAGAGGATATTGCATGGTTTGGGAAACTTACCCCTCTTTCAGAGGTATCCCAAAACCACCAAGATTCACCGCTCAGTTCAAAATTTTTACATTTTTCTGTTGCTTCCTTTCATTTTCTATTTTGTGCTTTGCCCTTTGGTCTCTCTCCGGCACCAAGGATCTTCACAAAATGCTTGGCTCCTGTCATAGCATACTGTAGAATGCAGGGAATTCAGATCTTCCCTTACGTCGACAACCTTCTTAACCGGATCAGTCCCCTGGCCTTCTTCAGGAACACCTTTCCTTCACCATGTCTCTTCTGGAGAGTCTATGCTTCACCATAAACTACCTTAAGTACTCTCTGACCTCTTCCCAAGACCACATTTTCCTGGGCTGCAAGATCCAAACAAACAAGATGTTATCTTCGCTACCCACAGAAAAGGTGCTGTTCCTCACTTCCTATTTTCAGAGCATCTTACCCCTTCAATCTCTCACGGCCAGGGACTTCTTATGCCTCCTGGGGTTCATGGCATCTACCATCTACATGCTTCCCTTGGCCAGGTTGCACATGAGGAAAATTCAATGATTCCTAAGGACAGTTTGGATTCAGCACTCTCACCCTCTGGATTTCATGATTCTGCCCTGTCTTACATAAAAAAAAAAAAGAGTTGGATTGGTGGATCCTTCAAGTGACAAAAAAAACCCTGGTCCCCCCCCCCCTTGCAACCACCCCTCCCCTCTCTAGAGTTATACACAGATGCTTCAGACACAGAACAGGGTATAACTCTTCAATCCTGGAGGGTCAGAGATGTTTGGTCTTCCAAACAAATGAAGGAACATATCAATGTAAAAGAGATGAGGGTTCTTGTTTTTGCCCTACAAATATTCAAAACCAAGCCAGTTTCAGGGGTGCTAAGGTGGATCACAGGCAACACCATAGCCCTTTGGGTACAGCAACAAGCATGGGGGTACAAATTCTTACCTCCTATGCAGACTATAGCCATACATGCCTGGGAATTAGCCTTATAAAGTCAAGTTACCCTTCAGGCAGTTTACCTCCCCTCAGCACACAATGTGGTGGCAGACTCATTATGCAGGTCCATGAGCCAATCCCACAAATGGATGTTACACAGGGATGTGTTTCTGGACCTGATCCATCATTGGGGTATGCACTTAGCCAGGGGTAAACTTCATAAGTTAGCCCACAGGATGGATCTACCCACACAGGACAAGGGAACCCTAATACATTCACAGCTGTCAACCCAGAACTTGGCTTTGTGGGTGATAGGGTTTTAATCCCCTTCAGACACCTATTTTCAGAGGATGTGCTTCAAGTTCTGCAGGAGGCCAGAGGACCCACTACTAGGAAATCCTACGTTTTCAAATGGAAAAGGTTTTCCATCTGGTGTCACAAGAAGGACCTACAGCCACTGTCAGTGGATGTCCCGGTGGTTTTGCCCTATCTGTGTGAATTAATAAAGGGTTGGATATCCTATTCCTCGGTGAAGCCTCACCTTTCAGCCATTTTGGCTTGTCTGCCTATGTCCCCTCTTTTAGCCTCTAAGTTAGAGGTTAAACTGCTCCTTCCCTTCAACAATGCACAAGGAAAACAGTTCTTCTAGTGGCTATTACCTCTACAGAAGTGTCTCTGAGTTACAAGCTCTGATGTCCAAACCCATTTACAGTCTTTCATAGAGACAGGGTATCCTTGCGTACCATACTTTTTTTATGCTCAAGGTGGTAAATGAGTTATTCTTTAATCAGTCTATTAACCTTCCTACCTTTTTTCCTTCCCCTCAGTCACCCAGTGAGAGTACTCTGCACACTTTGGATGTGCAGAGGCAACTCAGATACTATCTTGACAAAACTACACTTATCTGACTCTTAAGGACAACACCCAAAATCATACAGAGTATTATATTCATAAAATAGCAGGGAGTATTCTAAGAATCAAACCAGCACAAGAATGGAGAAAAGAGATTTTGCTGATAGGGTTGACTGTGGTCAGAGATAAAGATTATAGGCAAGAGAGGGGCTGGAATTTATTGGAGAAAACTGACAAATGAACCAAGGTATTCGGAGAATATATCTAGAAAGGGAAAGGTAACAGAATGGGAAGGGGCGAAGAATTTATTTGGACTGTAGACTAGAGACTGCCTTCCCTATCAAGGATTGATATCAGAGTATAGGCAAAGAGAAAGAAATAGGGGGCTCCTAAATTAAAGACCAGCTCTGGTAGAGTTTTTAATAGAAACTAGAACAGAAGCTGCCATTAAAAAAGGAATAGTTAGTAAAGCAAATAAAATGCATGATAATTATAAGAATCAATCAGAGTTGCTTAGAAAGGATTGAGAAGAGAGAGTGGATAAGCAATTCACATAGACAATGGGGATATATATATGTATATCTCCCAAATATGCAACGAAGTGTAGAAGATTTGGGATATTTGCCTGGAAGTGTTTACACAAGTATTTTTATACCCCAAGTAGACTCCAAGAATTTTTCCTCTGGTGGATAGCAAATATTGGATGTGTGATGGGCAAGAAAGAGGTAGCTGGGAACATATTTTTTGGAAGTGTGATGAGCTGGCAGACTTTTGGGATTCCCTGGGGACCGCTCTGTTGGAGATGCTGGGTGAGCAGATTGGACTGACTGGGGAGATGATTTTTTTTTTTTAGTTATGCTACAGAATCGGAATTGCCTAGACATAGTAAAGCCTTGCGGAGTTCTAATTATGGTGGCTGCCAAAAAAGCAATTACTAGAAAATGGAAATCAAAGTCTAGACCAACTTTACTAGAAGTAGTAAATATAGTGACAGAGATAAAACAACTGGCATTGGGATATTTAAAAAAGGGAAGGCGCAAACTACACAGGAGAAAATTGGAATTGTGGGAACAATATATGCAGAGCAGGAACGAGGTTTAAGAGGCAGGATTTGAATGAACTATATAATGCTTAACTGACAATGACTGGATGGTTTATAAGTGATGTATAATGTTTACAACTACAGTTGTTTCGGTGGTGTCTGTGACGTAAATTGTTTGCAACTAAAGTGATATCATTTTGTATGTTTTTCATTTATGTAAATGTAAGATTACCTTTATCATATGTGTAAATTTAATAAAGATGTTTGGGGAAAAAAAATAAACTTATCTGTAAATCTGAATGCCTGTTTGTGTCCTACCACCCAAGGGCTCTGGGCCAGCCAGTTTCCAAGCAAACTATCTCTACCTGGATTTCTAAAGCTATCTCCTTCTGGTATTTAGTTAATGGTAAGAGCCTTTCTTCTCTGGTGAGGGCACACACCACCAGGGCAGTCTCCTCCTCCAGGGCTTTCTTTAATGGCTAAGACACTTGCTCTATCATGCAGATTGCTACTTGGTCCTCTGTTCATACTTCACTAAACATTACAAGCCTGATGTCATCTCCAGCTCCAGAGCTGGTTTTGCCAGAGTGATTCTACATGAATTTGTAGAAAAAGCCTATGCTGCTCCTGCTCCCAATCTTTTCCCAGCATGGGCTTTTGCATTCTCACTAATGTGATGAATACTGCAGCATATGACTAGAAGGACATACAATAGTTGTGTAAAATGTTACCATAACCATAGATGTCCTTCTCTTTTATATGCTGCAGTATTGCTTCCAACCGCCTTCC
Source organism: Protopterus annectens (assembly GCF_019279795.1). NCBI lineage: Eukaryota > Metazoa > Chordata > Ceratodontiformes > Protopteridae > Protopterus > Protopterus annectens. The sequence continues at coordinate 519,418,951 of NC_056750.1, forward strand.
CCCTGATGCTTGCCTGTTTTCTCCTGGTGATATGTTTCTCACCTAGGTTCAGGCTGGTGCTTGGCTGCATTCAGTTCTGAGGTTGGTGCGTGCTGACGTCTGCTTTTTACCCAATGTCTCTTTATGGCCGACATATGTGGAGTGATGTGCAGTGTAGCATGTACCTTGCAGTAGCATGTATTCTATACTGGCTGGACGTACATGTCAGCCGGAGGTGGACTTCCCAATGTGATGAAAATTGCAGCATACAGAAGAGAAGGACATCTATGGTTATTGTATGATTTTACACAACTATTCTTTTTCTCTGTCTAGATGACTACATTTGGTTTAAGCTGTAAACAGGTATTTTTGTAAGCATGTAGCCTTTAAGAATAAGACAAAACAATGAAAGCCATGAAAATGCTAAGCTTCTTACAACTGCAAGGATATTGGCTTGTTTGTTTTCAAATGATAAATGTTAAGTGGACTCCAGGTGTGTGCAAATGAGGGAAGTTGTGTATTCTTTTCTGAGTGAAATTTACAAAGACTCACTGCTGAGTATGTTTCCATGGAGACAAGTTGTCTGCAGTTCAGGCAGTTAATATTTTTTTTTAAACTAGAAACATTTTTATTAAATTATCACTTATGACAAACAATCCTACATTTGTATAAATGAAAAAAAACATACTGACATATTTTAGTTTCAAACATTATATATCACTTGTAACCCACCCAGTCATTGTCAAACATTACATAGCTCATTCAAGTCCTGCCATCTTTTAAACCTCATTCCTATTCCACAACATTATTCATGTATCGTTCCCACAATTCCCATTTTTCCATGTAATTTGCTCCTTGCCTTTTCTAAAGATCTCATTTCCAGTTGTTTTACCTCTGTTACTATGAAATTCCAAAGGCACAGAACCACTACGAGCTGGATACAATTTATTTAGCGCTTTTGTCAGTTGTGAACTATGACTTCTTCAGAATAATTTACAATGAAACAGGTCTAACCCGTTTCATTGTAAATTATTCTGAAGAAGTCATAGTTCACAACTGACAAATCCCAAATAAAACCAAGACTCTTTCCACAAAGGGCAAACGTCCAGTCTGGTGGACCCCAGCCATTAACAAACTTTACAATAAGAGGAGAAAGCTATTACATTAATTTGGAACAGAGGAAGTTCCCTTGCTTACCAGTGGGAGTGGGAAGCATTGAGCTGCCTGTTGGTCCAGTTTTGTGAGGTTTCAGCCAGCAACTTGTAGTTTATTGGTCGTTTTGGGCCAGTTCCTAGCTTCTTTCAGCCCCCTGATATAAAAAACGCTAACGCGCGTTTTTTGGCTTGTACCTACTCAGCACAGATCCTCGTGGTGGCCAGCAGAGTAATCCAAGCTTCAGAGAGCTAAAAAAGCGACTTTACCTGATTTAAGTATAATTTTGTGGCTTTCCACTTCTATTTATCTAGCAACTGTATTTCGCCTGCTTGCTGATACATTGTTACTGTTTTTCTGCATTTATTCTGTTTTTGCACTTGTTTCTCAATTTGTTACTTTTAAAATCTGTAACTGTTGCAAATTATTTGTGTAGGCTGTGATAGCCGATTTATAGCATTTATAAGTGTTTACTGTATCTGTTTCTGCTTGTTTTCTGAAAAAAAAAAAAAAAAAATATCTCTTGTTTTACCGCCTTACTAAGCTAGAATAGTCCAGTTTCAGAGCTTGCTGATCCCTGGGCTTTGTTTGCAGTTCCTGTTACTGAATCTTTACCTAATTTGGAACAGAGGAAGTTCCCTTGCTTACCAGTGGGAGTGGGAAGCATTGAGCTGCCTGTTGGTCCAGTTTTGTGAGGTTTCAGCCAGCAACTTGTAGTTTATTGGTCGTTTGGGCCAGTTCTAGCTTCTTTCAGCCCCTGATATAAAAACGCTATGCGTTTTTTGGCTTGTACCTACTCAGCACAGATCCTCGTGGTGGCCAGCAGAGTAATCCAAGCTTCAGAGAGCTAAAAAAGCGACTTTACCTGATTTAAGTATAATTTTGTGGCTTTCCACTTCTATTTATCTAGCAACTGTATTTCGCCTGCTTGCTGATACATTGTTACTGTTTTATGCATTTATTCTGTTTTTGCACTTGTTTCTCAATTTGTTACTTTTAAAATCTGTAACTGTTGCAAATTGTTTGTGTAGGCTGTGATAGCCGATTTATAGCATTTATAAGTGTTTACTGTATCTGTTTCTGCTTGTTTTCTGAAAAAAAAAAAAAAAAATATCTCTTGTTTTCCGCCTTACTAAGCTAGAATAGTCCAGTTTCAGAGCTTGCTGATCCCTGGGCTTTGTTTGCAGTTCCTGTTACTGAATCTTTACCTAATTTGGAACAGAGGAAGTTCCCTTGCTTACCAGTGGGAGTGGGAAGCATTGAGCTGCCTGTTGGTCCAGTTTTGTGAGGTTTCAGCCAGCAACTTGTAGTTTATTGGTCGTTTTGGGCCAGTTCCTAGCTTCTTTCAGCCCCCTGATATAAAAAACGCTAACGCGCGATGTTCTTCATCTCACATTGCTGCAGTCCTAACACTTGGGTAGTCTGCTGTCCACGGTCGGCCCGAATATCAAAGTATAAGGCTGACGTCGGTCAGGGCGCATTTAACTGACGTCAGGACGTCAGGGTACAAATGCGCATGACCGGCGTCATATCCTCAGTCTTTTTTGCCGCATGGTCCGATGCAGAAGCAGCATTGCAAGTGCCGGTTGGCGTTCTGAGATTTTTCTATTTAGAAGTTTCAGACCGAGTTCAAAGTTGGCTAAGTACCCGTTAGAATATTTTTGTTTTTTCTTGCCTCAGTCATTTACTGGATGTCAGAAAAAGTTAATAATTGCGTTTCTTGTGGGAAACAGATACCGCATAGAGATTATCATACTTTGTGTATTCCTTGGTTAGGGCCTGAGCACGGCGTTGTTGGCTGTCGCTCTTGTGCTAGATTTAATAAACGCACTATAAAGAGAAGGTTGGATTGTGCAAGGTTAGTCTTTGGGAAGCGGTGCAATTATAACATGCCGCCGGATGCTCCGGCGCCGCTTCTCGAAGCGCAAGGACAAGACAGTTAAACCTAGGCTAGAAGAACCGTCTGTGCCGGACGCCGGTTCTTTAGAGGTGTCGGTGGAGCCGGTGGCTCCACCGGAGATTTCTTTGTGTTCACAGAGTGAAACTTTATTATTGCAAGATGTGGCCTCTCAGGAGGCAAGTCAGGCTGAGGGGGCTTCTCCCCTCCCTTCCTAAGGTGGTTAGGCCCTCTCCTTCTGTTACTAAGGCTTCTCCCAGGGGCAGGCCAGGTTTAGCTTCAGTTGGTGTTACCCCTAGCTCTTCAGGTACTATGCCCAAGAAGCATATGCTTAAAATGGCAGAAGATTTGATTACTTTGATTAGGGGTTCTATGCCCCCTCCTGCTAAGAGACCTAGGGTGGAGCCTGAGCTGGGGGTTTTGAGCAAGCTTCAGATGTTTCAGTGTCTTGCGGTGAAGACTTGCAGGAGTACTCTCCTTATTCTGATTCTGATGTGGATGATTCTACTCCTTCTGCTACTCCTCCTGAGGATTTTTCTTTTTCTGAAACTCTTCATTCCATGAGGGAGCATTTTAAGTGGGAAGGTCAGGACTTCTCTGATTCCAGGAAAAGGCTTAGGGAATTTCTGTTTTTACCCCAGCATAGGCCTTTGGCTATACCTCCTGTTTTGGATGTAGTGGAAGATGTTTTTACAGAGGCTTCTCTTAATCCTGATTCTTTGCCTCCTGCTCCTGTTAAACCGGATAGGTATTACAGGGTGCCTGACGTTCACAAGTATCTTTTTAAAAGTCCTAGGGCAGACCCAGAAACTGTTAGCCAGGGGCCTAAGGGTGTTAAGGCTTCTGTTGTTAAGAATCCGGTTCCTACAGATAAGGAGGCTAGGGCCTTGGATAGATGGGGAAAGAAAGTTTATACTTCTTCCACTCTTGCTATAAGGGCTCTGAATTGCCAGTTTCACATGTTGAAATACCAAAACTATCTCCTTTCACAATTGAAGTCTAAGGTTGATGCTCTGGCAGTTGGTATTGATTGTAAAGAGTTGCAAGATTTAGTCCATGTTTCTGAACAGGTGGGTAAGCATTCTTTGCAATGTGGTTTTGATGCTGTACAGGCCTCGTCTAGGGTGGCTGCCACTGGGACTGTTCTTCGCAGGCACGCCTGGCTGACGGATCAGAATTTGTCTGAACATGTTAAAACAAGGATTTTAGATGCTCCTTTACAATCTGACGTGTTGTTTGGGCCTCCTGTTGAGACAGTCTTAAAGAAAATGGAAGACAAGGCTAAGTCTATGCAGACTGTTAATGATTTTTTGCAAGTCCAGCCTCCAAAGTTTAGTAGAAATTGGCCTACTAAGGGGTGGACGTATCCTTCTTATGATTCCCAGTCTAGGGGTAGATCTAGACGTGGTAAGGGCAGAGCTCAGGGCTCTTTCCGGCCTAGAACAGGGAGCTCTCCTGCACAGGCTTCGGGTGAGGGCAGGGGTCAGTCCTTTTGTAAACAGACCCAATGACCTACCTTTTCAGCTGCCAGAGCCTGCTCGTCTGGCAGCACCTTTGGGAGGAAGGTTGGCACGCTTCAAAGAAAATTGGTGTTTAATTACCCAGGACAGATGGGTATTGGATATCATACACCACGGCTACAGGTTTTATTTCCATACCTTGCCTCCTTTCAAAGGCATGCCAGACGTTCCTCCTCAACAAAGAATAGAGGCTCACAGACAGGTTTCTCTGTTGCTCCAACTAGGGGCCATACAGCCGGTCCCTCTGCCAGAAGTGGGCCTAGGATTTTATTCTCGCCTGTTCCTAGTACCAAAGAAGGGGAACACGTGGAGACCAATTTTGGATTTATCTATCCTCAACACTTATCTGGACATTCCCAAGTTCAAAATGTTGACGTTGCAGCAGCTTTTACCTCTGCTGGGCAAAGATCATTGGATGGTAACTTTGGATCTCAAGGAGGCTTACCTTCATGTTCCTATCAGACTCAGTTGCAGAAAGTATCTGCGTTTTCGAGCTGGGACTTCTCACTATCAGTTCTCTGCATTGCCCTTTGGCTTATCTACTGCGCCCAGAGTGTTCACGAAAGTTCTGGCTCCAGTGATAGCTTTCTTCAGACTAAAAGGAATACAGATCTATCCTTATTTGGACGACTGCCTGATTCTGGCTCAAGGAAAGGAAGAGCTTCTTCGTCATTTGGAGTATGTGATAGCAGTGCTAAGATGCCTAGGGTATTCTGTGAACGAAATAAAGTCCAGTCTAGTACCCTCTCAAGACATGTGCTTTCTGGGTGTGAGACTGAATACAGCAGCCCAGATGGCCTTTTTAACCCCGGACAAACAAATGAGTCTATCCCTTTACTTCCATCAACTATCTCATCAGTCCGGGCTGACTGCAAGGACAGTCCTTCAAGCCTTAGGGTTCATGGCATCTTGTATTCTGGTGCTTCCCAATGCCAAACTGCATATGAGGAAGCTACAATGGTATCTCAAAAGTGTATGGACACAGCACTGCCAGGATCTGGACACTGTCATTCCAATAATACCTTGCATTCAGAAGGAATTTTTGTGGTGGGCTCAGGGATATCACCTAAACAAGGGTTCTCTGTGACCCGGCCAGAGGCAAGTCAGATTTTAACGACAGATGCCTCAGACAAAGCTTGGGGAGCTCATCTGAATGGAAAATGGATACAAAACAAGTGGCCTGTCAGACTACAACATCTACATATCAACATGAAGGAGATGTTAGCAGTCCAGTTTGCATTAATAGCTTTCAAGGAATTTCTTCTTCCAGGACAGGTGTTGATTCTAACAGACAACACAACTGTCATGTGGTACATCAACAAGCAAGGGGGAACGCATTCTTATCCTCTATGCAGGCAAACAATGATTTTGTGGGAGACTGCTCTCAGTTTACAGCTCAATCTTCAGGCAAGGTTTCTGCCAGGAGCACAGAACTCCTTAGCAGATGTGTTGAGCAGGCAATTATGGATCCCCACGGTGGAAATTGGATCCTCATGTATTTCAGAAATTGACAGTGTCATGGGGAACTCCAGACATAGATCTGTTCGCTTCTCCACTAAACCATCAGCTGTCAAAGTTTTGCACAAAAAGGTTTCATCCCACAGCTTGGAAAGTGGATGCTCTTTCTTTCAATTGGAGCAATCTTCATGTGTATGCCTTTCCACCTCTGCCTCTCCTCCCAAAGGTACTTCTGAAGGCCAGACAGGACAAGCCAAGGATGATTTTAATAGCTCCAGATTGGCCTCGACAGCACTGGTACCCATTACTGAGAAGTCTAGTACGGAAGCCTCCATGGCCTTTGCCTTCGATTCCACACCTGTTGTCACAGGAAGACAGCCATTTGCTCAATGCCAAACTTCACTCTCTTCACCTCACAGCCTGGCATATTCTGTTTTGAACCATAAAAGGTCTCAACTTCCACAACAAGTTTTGAATGTGATTTTGGAAGCTAGAAGGCCTAGTACAAGGAAAGTGTACGCAGATAAATGGAAGAGATTTTTATTTTGGTGTGCAGCAAAGGATTTTGATGTTTCTGAGCCTAATTTAAGTGTGGCTCTTCAATATCTTACTGAGTTACTGGACAAAGGTTTGTCCTTCTCTTCTATTAAAGTTCATGCTGCAGCAATTTCAGCTCACTATGATTGCGACCCGCCATTGTTTTCTCATCCTTTGTTCAAGCAATTTCTTAGAGGGGCAAAGAATATCAGACCCCCACGAAGAGCTCCTACTCCTGCTTGGGATCTCAATTTTGTGTTGGAGAAACTCACTCTACAACCTTTTGAGCCTGCAGCTACTGCTGAGTTGAAATATTTATCATGGAAGACTGCTTTTTTATTGGCCATTACCTCTGCAAGAAGGGTTTCTGAATTGCAGGCCCTTATGGCAGTTGAGCCTTTCTTGATTTTCCATAAGGATAGGGTATCATTGCGTACTAATCCCTCCTTTATGCCTAAAGTGGTTTCTAGTGTGGCTTTAAACCAGACTATTCATTTGCCTACTTTTTATGCAAATCCCCAAAATAAAGGGGAAAAGATTTTGCACACTTTGGATGTACACAGGCAGTTGCGTTATTATTTGGACAGAACTAAAGGGTTCAGGCAGTCTCAGCAGTTGTTTGTTTCTTTTGCTTTGCGTTCTCAGGGCAAGCCTGTGTCAAAACAAACTATTTCTAAGTGGATTGGGTTTTGCATTGCTTTCTGTTATTCCCATCATGGCAAGGAGGTTCCAGCTGGGATTAGGCCTCATTCCACTAGGGCTACTGCCACTTCCACAGCTTTATCAGGGAGTGGCAACCAAGGATATTTTAGAGGCAGCTACTTGGAGTTCTGTGCATACCTTCTCTAGGCATTATCACCTGCCACTTTACTCTAAGTCCAGGGCTGGTTTTGCCACTGCGGTTTTGCAGGGCATTTTGGCAGCTCCTGCTTCCTTATAGTTAGCCATCCTCCCTTATCTCTGCTTTGGGATTCTACCCAAGTGTTAGGACTGCAGCAATGTGAGATGAAGAACATAGTACAGTTTTGTACCTACCATAAATGTAGATGTTCGAAGATCCACATTGCTGCAGTCCAATTTGCCCTCCCTCCTTCCCCTCTGTACTTGGAGGTGGTTGTGTGGGTTGGGTTGTACATATTGTGTGTATTATATCTATTGTACATATAGTTAGTGCAAGGGTGGTTGGTTATTTGTTTGCTGTCTTTTGGTTTTGACCTTTCTTTTTAAGGTCTTCTGACATCTGGGGCAAGAAAAGACTGAGGATATGACGCCGGTCATGCGCATTTGTACCCTGACGTCCTGACGTCAGTTAAATGCGCCCTGACCGACGTCAGCCTTATACTTTGATATTCGGGCCGACCGTGGACAGCGGACTACCCAAGTGTTAGGACTGCAGCAATGTGGATCTTCGAACATCTACATTTATGGTAGGTACAAAACTGTACTTTTTTTGGCTTGTACCTACTCAGCACAGATCCTCGTGGTGGCCAGCAGAGTAATCCAAGCTTCAGAGAGCTAAAAAAGCGACTTTACCTGATTTAAGTATAATTTTTGTGGCTTTCCACTTCTATTTATCTAGCAACTGTATTTCGCCTGCTTGCTGATACATTGTTACTGTTTTTATGCATTTATTCTGTTTTTGCACTTGTTTCTCAATTTGTTACTTTTAAAATCTGTAACTGTTGCAAATTGTTTGTGTAGGCTGTGATAGCCGATTTATAGCATTTATAAGTGTTTACTGTATCTGTTTCTGCTTGTTTTCTGAAAAAAACAAAAACAAAAAAATATATCTTGTCTTCCCGCCTTACTAAGCTAGAATAGTCCAGTTTCAGAGCTTGCTGATCCCTGGGCTTTGTTTGCAGTTCCTGTTACTGAATCTTTACCTAATTTGGAACAGAGGAAGTTCCCTTGCTTACCAGTGGGAGTGGGAAGCATTGAGCTGCCTGTTGGTCCAGTTTTGTGAGGTTTCAGCCAGCAACTTGTAGTTTATTGGTCGTTTTGGGCCAGTTCCTAGCTTCTTTCAGCCCCTGATATAAAACGCTAAGCGTTTTGCCGGTTTAGCTGATTTAAGGAGCTGCTACCGTTGCACACTAGGGCAGCCCCGGTTAAGCAGATTTAAACTATTTGGGCTACCTAAATTCCACTCTTCAAATTTTCCCTTAAAGCTACCTTCCTCGAACTATACTACTGATCTAATCAGCGTATCCTATAACTAAAAAGATCATCTCTACTTGACTCCAAGTAGACTATTCTCTATCTGTTAAGCCTAGCACTTGCTCCTACAGTACTTATTACCTTGATACGGTGCTCTTGTCATAGATAGTACCCCAAAAAGGCAAACCCCCATTTCTCGGTCATCCACGTCCCCCGGAATCTTCTTTAAAGTTTTTTTTGTCTATTCCTCCTAGCATGTCGAGGGATCAGTTGCTAGTGTCCTCTCCTGCTCAGCTGGTGAACCTGGGAATATTGAGGCAATGTTACAATTGCCTCATGTACACAGACAACCCTCTCCTCCTCCCACAAAACACAAATACATGCGAGAGATGCAACTATACAGCCAAACTGGAGGCTGAGCTCTCTCAACACAGGACTGGCAAGACCAGTCAGGAGGAGAAGGTTACCACCCACACTATAGACCCAGTCTCACATAGTACCATCACAACCTCAAATCATACACATAAACACACAAAGACATACTCGGAGGCTCTGATCAAAAATCTACCAAAACAGCAGAGGCCACCAAAGCAGACACCCAAACAACCACCACCTCAGAACACATCACCTGCAACACATAGACCTCACAGTCAGAGTGTCAAACAGTCACAGCCCTTAAGGCCAAACAAAATGCCAGACACACTAGTCATTGGTGACTCCATAGTCAGACACACTGACGTCCCGCTCACCAGACTGAGTAAGGAGAAGGTCACAGTAAGCTGCCTGTCGGGCGCTAGAATCAGTCACATAACGCAAGCACTCAGGTCTCTCAACAGCAGGTACAAATACGACTCAGTCATTGTCCACGCTGGTGTAAACGACCTGAGACGTACCTCCTTGGACTACATGAAAAGAGACATCGAGGAGCTCTCTGATTATGTAGCCCAGGCAGGTATGACCCTGACCTTGAGCAGTATCCTACCTTCACCAAGAATGATGCCACAATACAGAGATAAGATGATCAGCTTTAACAATTGGCTTGAACACTGGTGTCATTCAAAGGGGATCCAGTGTCTGTCTGCCTGGGATGACATGCTGGACAAGCCACGCTGCTTCGCAAGGGACGGCTTGCACCTGTCACCCTGGGATTCCGTATATTGGCAAAGGCTCTTGCCACCCCCATAGTGCCTTTTTAGGCAAGGCTCAAATTCTAAACCTACCACCCTAGAACACAAAAAGGAAAAAACTAAGGGTAATGCTGCTCAATGCCAGAAGTCTGAATCTCAAAATGCACGCACTCGAGGCCCTTCTCAGTATGGAGAACATCGATGTCTGTGCTGTGACAGAAACCTGGTTCAAGGCTCCTGAGAGCACCCCAGCACTATCAGGTTTTACCTCATATCATGCGTTCGGCCCCAAAATCCGGACAATACCAAGAAAGGAGGGGTGTATCCATATTCATCAAGGACTCCCACACCTCAAGACTGGTTGCAACGCACGATGCATCGGAGACCATCCAGGTGCAATTAACCATAGGCAAGACTGCTCTGCAAATTGTAGCATGTTACAGGCCACCCTCACAAACTCAGGAACCTCACATGGCCTTCCTGAAAACACTAGAGGGATAAATGTATCACCAAACACCATCATACTAGGTGACTTCAACTACCCTAATATAGACTGGGAACACTACTCAAGCCCAAACACCCTAGCCCAAAAGTTCCTGGAATTCATAAACTCAAATGCCATGGAACAACTAGTTACCATCCCCACAAGAGGAGATAACATACTTGACCTCATCATCACGAACATGGGAGCACAATGTTCAACACCGAAGTATACCCCTCACTGGTGAGATCAGATCACAAACTAATCTCGCTGGAGGTCCTCATCCCACCCCACCTGAAATAAAAAGACCACAGTAAAGAACTTCTCGAAGCCGACTTCACACTTCTAAAGACTAGTGTGGTCTCCTTTAAGGCCCCGAGCCGGGAAAACAGTACACATGCCGCTGAATCACTTACAAATGCCTTCTACCAGCACCTGCAGGACTGCATGGATAAGGCAATCCCAAGCAAAACAAAGACTCTTTGTACCAAAGGCAAGCGTCCAGTCTGGTGGACCCCAGCCATAAACAAACTCTACAACAAAAGGAGGAAGCTACTACAAGATAGAGCAAAATCCTTAAAAGGTAAGACACCCTTGATCACTATAAGTAAAAAACTAAGAGCTCTCATAAAATCATCCAAAGCAAATTTTGAGAGAAAAATAGCTAAAGACTCAAAAGACAATCATAAGGCCTTCTTTAGCTATGTTAGAAACCTGGGAGGAAACTCCCAGATATGCTCAGAACTAGTTCAAAATGATGTGAAGATTACTGATCCTACGGACATTGCCAACATACTGGCTGACAGGTTCAGTGCAAACTTCTCCCCCCCAAAAGGAGAGATATCTATACCAAATGATTGCGGCCCCCCAAACATCTCCAACGCCCAAGTGAGAACTGCTCTCTCCAAAGCAAAAAACACAGCATCCATGGGACCTGATGGTGTCCCCGACTGTGTGCTCCATGAACTCAATGAGGAATTAAACCCACAGCTAGGACAGCTGTTTAATCAGAGCCTTACCTCTGGATACGTACCCAGGGAGTGGCGCACTGCAACTGTGGTCCCACTTCACAAAGGCGGTGCCTCCACCGACCCTGGAAATTACCGGCCCATTAGCTTGACAAGCCTTATCTGCAAAGCCATGGAGAGGATCATAATGGACCTCATAAATAAAGACATAGGGAATTTGCAGACTTTGGATCCAACCCAGTTTGGCTTTGTCAAAGGCAGATCATGCCTTTTAAACTTGGTTGACTTTTTGAAACAGTCACCAAAGCCATTGATGAGGAAAGGCAGTCCATACAGCCTACCTTGATCTGGCGAAGGCCTTGATACAATACCCCACTCGGGTATCATTGAAAAACTCATCAGCTTAAATATTAACCCATACATCACAAGATGGGTTGCAAACTGGCTGAGTGACAGAACCCACAGGGTCAGAGTTGCTGGCACCATGTCAGACTCAAAGCCTGTCACAAGTGGTGTCCCACAGGGCTCAGTCCTAGGCCCACTCTTGTTTGGCTTCTACTTCTCCAGTACAAGCCAACACAGGAGGGTTATGGCTGACAAAGTTTGCAGATGACTGCAAACTGGGTGCCATAGTAGAAAACACATCTGACACAGATATCCTTCAGAAGGGTCTCACAGAAACGGATAACTGGTGCCAGAGCCATGGCCTAAAGTTAAATGCCAAAAATGCATAGTCATACCCTTCGGGAAAAACAAGGTTACCCCTAGCTACCAAATAGGTGGCAATCCACTGAGCACAGAAGAAGTTATCAGGGACCTGGGGACCCAGGTTGATAGTAGTCTGTCATTCGACACCCATGTAGCTAAAGTAGTTAGGAAGACCTTCTACATTGCCCACCTTATCATGAAGGGATTCTCATCTAGATCAAGGGAGGTCATTGTCTCCCTCTACTCATCACTCATCAGACCAATGATTGAGTACAATGCCCCATTCGGAATGTATCTGACCCGACACTTGCAGCAGCTGGAGAGGCCACAAAAGTTCCTCACCAAAAGGATAAAGGGTCTCAAAAATCTGTCCTATGCTGCCCGACTGAAAGAACTCCAGCTCTATTCAGTCGCTTACCGCTTGCTTAGAGGTGACCTTTGCCTAACATACAAGGCCATGTCAAACCCAGATTTGATGAATATGCTTCACCTCAAAAAATCTAGATCCATCAGAGCCACAAGGGCGGGAGACTTAAACCTCGACACGGCTATTAATAGGACGTGCTGGAGGGATAGATTCATCACCCAAAGACTCCCTATGCTGTGGAACAAAATCCCGGTATATGTGAGGCAGAGCACCTCGCTGGCCTTGTTCAAGAGAAATCTTGACCAATGGATGGGAGATCGCAGATATACCCCAGGGATTACCTCAGTATCACTGCTCGACAGAGGCACAGCAAAATAATGGGTATAGTTCCCCATACTAAAGGGGTGGCGTAAGCCACAAAACTATGGGCTAGGCTTGTAAATGCCCTTGGGCAGATAGCCTAGTATGAACCTATGAACCTATGAACATGATAAAACAAAATCCATAAAAGGGAAGTCACCCCTGATCATTATTAGTAAAAAAATACGAGCACTCATAAAATCAACTAAGGCCAATTTTGAGAGAAAAATTGCCATGGATTCAAAGGACAATCATAAGGCCTTTTTCAGCTATGTTAGGAACCTGGGTGGAAACTCCCAGATATGCTCAGAATTAGTCCAAAATGATACAAAAATCACTGAACCCACAGACATTGCCAACATACTGGCAGACAGGTTCAGTGCAAACTTCACCCCCCCCCCCTAAAGGAGAGATAACTATCCCAGCAGAGTGTAGCCTCCCAGACATCTCAAATGTGCAGGTGAAAGCTGCTCTCTCTAAAGCTAAAAACACAGCATCAATGGGACCGGATGGTGTCTCCGGCTGTGTGCTACATGAGCTAAATGAGGAATTAAACCCGCACATAAGGCAGCTGTTTAATCTCAGCCTTACCACAGGATACGTGCCCAAGGAGTGGTGTACGGCAACTGTGGTCCCACTCCACAAAGGCGGTGCCTCTACGGACCCTGGTAATTACCGCCCCATAAGCTTAACAAGTCTAGTCTGCAAAGCTATGGAGAGGATCATAATGGAGCTCATAAACAAAGATATAGGGGACTTGCAGACATTGGACCCGACCCAGTTTGGCTTCGTTAAGGGCAGATCATGCCTTTTGAACTTGGTCGACTTCTTCGAAACAGTCACCAAGGCCATTGATGAGGAAAGGCAGTCCATACAGCCTACCTTGACCTTGCAAGGCCTTGACACAATACCCACTCGGGTATTGCAGAAAAACTTACCAGCTTAAATGTAAACCCATATGTCACAAGATGGGTTGCAAACTGGCTTAAGGACAGAACCCACAGGGTTAGAGTTACTGGCGCTATGTCAGACTCCAAGCCGGTCACAAGTGGTGTCCCACAGGGCTCGGTCCTTGGCCCCCTATTGTTCGGCATCTACTTCTCAGAAGTACAGGCCAACATGGGAGGACTTTGGCTGACAAAGTTTGCAGACGACTGCAAACTGGGCGCCATAGTGGAAAGTGCATCGGACACGGATATCCTTCAGAAGGGACTCATGGAAACAGATAGCTGGTTTCGAGCCATGGCCTGAAGTTAAACGCCAAAAAATGTATAGTCATACCCTTCGGGAAAAACAAGGTAACCCCAAGCTACCATATAGATAGCAATCCACTAAGCACAGAAGAGGTTATCAGGGACCTGGGGACCCAGGTTGACAGTGGCCTTTCTTTTGACACTCACTTTGCTAAAGTGGTTAGAAAGACCTTCTACATTGCCCACCTGATCATGAAGGGATTCACATCCAGATCTAGTGAGATCATTGTTCCCCTGTACTCTTCACTTATCAGACCAATGATCGAGTACAATGCCCCATTCGGGATGTATCTCACCCGACATCTGCAGCAATTGGAGAGACCCCAAAAGTTCCTCACCAAAAGGATAAAGGGACTCCAAAATCTGTCATATGCTGCCAGATTGAAGAAACTCCAGCTCTATTCAGTTGCATACCGTCTGCTCAGAGGTGACATGTGCCTGACATACAAGGCCATGTCCAACCCGAATTAATGGACATGCTCCACCTCAAAAAATCCAAATCCACCAAAACCACTAGAGCAAGCGACTTAAACCTTAGCACAGATATAAATAGGACGTGCTGGAGGGATAGATTTATCACTCAGAGACTCCCTATGCTGTGGAATAAAATCCCGATCCATGTGAGGCAGAGCACCTCACTGGCTCTGTTCAAGAGAAATCTTGACCTGTGGATGGGAGATCGTAGGTTTATCCTGGGAATCATCTCTGTGTCACTGCTGGACAGAGGCACAACAAACTAATGGGCACAGTATTTTTTCATATAAGGGGTGGCGTAAGCCACAAAAATTTGGGCTAGGCTTATAAATGCCTTAGGGCAGATAGCCTAGTATAAACCTATGAACCTATGAACCTATGAAAGTGCTAAATAAATTGTATCCAGCTCGTAGTGGTTCTGTGCCTTTGGAATTTCTTGGTTTTTGGTGCGTAGCAGTTGTAGTTCATGGAACCTGGCATGGAGAGTACTACTGGTGCTGGGAGTTCCCCGGATGAGTTGGTTAAAGCCATTGGAAACTTGTCAGCACTTATCGGAGTGCTGACGGAGCATGTTATTGGCCTCGGAAGGAGAATGAACACCTCCCCGACAACCTTTGAGCCCCAGGGAGAAGGAGGTGCGTCTTTGTTGTTAGAAACAATGGCGAGTATTCCCCCAGGGCAGCAGAGTCCTAATACTGGCAGTCAGTGCACAGAAAACACTGAAAACAACACGTTTTGCAATGGACAAACTCAGGGATGTTTCCCTAGCCATAGCAGTTCAACGCAATCTGGATTTGATTTACTGGATTGGATTAACAAAGGTGGACAGGGCGAATTTGATTTTTCAACAACGCCCATAGTGCAAGGTACTGTTGATTAAAACTTAAAGATTTTAGAACATAATGTACTGAAATTAAAGAAATTACAAGTGGAAAGTCAGTATTTAAGGGAATGTTTGAAACGCGAACAAATTCCCAAGGGCCTTAGGTGCTGAAAGTTTTCTAATGGCCTAGTTGAAGTCTCTGAAATGCATAAAGACTTGTTAAACTTGTTTAATAGACATGGTTGTGAGCTATTAGAGCTGTTATTGAAGGACAATGAGGAAAAGTTTAATGTTTTAAAAGAAACTGTTAGTAGACTGGATGAGGAAATTAAATATGATTTATGTTTTGTGACAAAAACTAATGAATATAAGGCTATTTTTGTAAATACAGCCAAGATTATATCCAACATCAAAGACAAAAAAAGCAAGAAACTGGAAAGAGACAGGAAACAATATGAGTTAGGTCAGGCTTATCCCCTGCCAAAAAACAGTCATGTTAACAGTCCTGGATTGTGTGAAATGATTGAGGAAGAATCCATTTATGAGGAAGAGGATTTAGTAGATACACATGGTTTTCATAACAATCATGTCAATATTAATGATGGTAACTGTGACAATGTCCCTTTAGGAGTAGCCCCCAGGAGATCTGAAAGGATCAGGAATCAACAGAACAATTTCAACAACAACCAATCTTGTCCCAGGAATTCCTGGAATGGACAGGGACGGGGGAGAGGAACATATGGGACAAGGAAGGGGGGGCAGAGGGAACAGTGGGAACTGGTAGAGCAACACGGTGTTATAACTGAAACAGATTCAGGCAACTGTGAGATAGTCCTTAATCAACACAAGGATTTTAAAATATTCATCTTAAGTACTGCCCATGTTACTGAGGAATGGGCAAATTCATTTCAAAGAGGCCTTAACTTTGTTCCTATAAAAAAGGCCAATGTTGAAAAAACACTAGTTGATTTTATGGCATATATTAGGAAACTTAATCTAAATTTGGTTTTGAACAATAACCCTAGTGAACAGCATAACTTACAGTGCAAGAAGACTAGTGTTTACAACCCACCCCTACACCCTTCATTACAGCTTTCTGACATGATGTGTACTAATGATATAAGAAATATATGTAAGAAGAATAAAATTATTAGAGAGACTAGTAACTTAACTGTAGCAGAGAGTAACTTATTATTAAGTATTTGTAATGATAAGTCCATTCAGGTTATGAAGCCAGATAAAAGGGGAGGATTGGTGGTGATGGACCAGCAAAGATACATGGATAGTATGTTGAGTCATTTATATGGTGACGGTTATGAACAAGTGTCAATTAATGAGCTAAATATAGCTTATAGAAAAACTGACGTCACCTTGTATGAATTATTGAAGAATGATCAGATACAAAAAAAATGAGTATGAATTTATGACACAGACTAATCCATGGATCCCTACAATTTTTGGGATCCCGAAGATCCACAAGGACACCACCAACCCCCCCTTAAGACTAATTGTGGATGCAAAAGCGTTCAAGACTTTGACAATTGCTACATTTTTGGGCCATCATTTAAAAAAATGTTTGATAAAATTTTCCCATATTATTAAAGATTCATGGGATTGTCTTAGAAAAATTAAGCAGGACTTATACAGTGATGATAGCATGTGGGTGACAATTGATGTTTAAGATTTACTTAATGTTATTCCACATTCAGAGGGGTTAGAACTATTTTATGATTTTTTTATGTAACAACACCCAACATCCACATGATGAAATACTCTCATTTAGGACTTTAATGGAGTTAGTCCTAGAAAATAATTTCATCCTGTTTGAAGGTCAACTTTTCAGACAAACTTCAGGAGTCACCATGGGGGCAGTTTGTGCCCCCCATGTTTGCTAACATTGTGCTCACACAATGGGAGGTTACAAAGGTTTTCGTTACCGAAGAGTATAAGCTATGTCAATTTTATGGCAGATACCTAGATGACATCCTCATTTTGTGGGGAGGGGATCAGGATCAGTTACAGGATTTTTTTCAACTATCTGAATATCAGTACTAGTTTCTTACAATTTACGATGGAGACTAACAGGGAGTATATAAACTACTTGGATATCTGGATCAACAAAAATAGGCAGATGAAGAAATTCACTTCAACCATATTTAGAAAACCCACTTACTCGAACACACTACTACATTTTGAAAGCTGTCACCCCACACATCAGAAAAAATCACTAGTAAAGGGACAAGGGGTTAGACTAGCAAGAATGATAAGTGAGATTGACATGTTTTTTTTTTTGTTTTTTTTTCGATAATCATTTTTATTGTTTTTCACAATCATAATACAAACCACACACTATTTACATTATTTACAAAATTGCTTCCAATGGTTAATTTCACAACATGTATCAACATCATGTCTTAACAATAGATCTAACACTAATCAGGGAAAAAGAAAGGAAAAAAAAAACACTAAAGAGAAACTTCGTAACAAACCAAAGCCAACAATCTGTAAAGTTTCTACGTCCTCTATCTAATCTAAGATTAATTTTGTTCTCCTACTATAAATCCTGAGAGAAAGTGGCTAGGAACCTCTAGGCCAACACAATGTTGAAAATTTGCTCCCATATCTTTATACTGTTTATGCTTTTCTTGTTGTTACTAATTAATAACTTATGCGCTAAAATATGCCTTATCGCTAACAATCTGAAATTATCCCACGATGTCTGGGCTGGGTTCAACCAATTTGTGGCTATATATAATTTCATTAGTAAACAGATATTCATAATTACAATCCTCCTTGATTTATCTAAATTCTCCGGGGGAATGTGGAGAATCATAAATTCCCAGGAGAGTGTTGAGTTTTGGTAACCCATTTATTGTAACTGCAATTTTAATGAGTTCCACAATTTATATATGCATTTGCAACTCCAGAACATGTGTAGCAGATCCGCTGTCTGATCTAAACACTGTGGACATTTGGGTGAGTTCTTCGAATCAAATTTGTGAAGAGTGAGACGAGTATAATAGGTGTTATTGAATATCATCAGTTGAGTAAAGACCAGTTTTTGAAGGGATACTGACTTCAATGTTAAGCTAAATGCCTCCAGTATCTTACTGTCATCTATCGATACCAATTTCTCTTTCCAATATTTCGATAAAAGAATATAATTATTGTATTTCCTCTCTTTTATCACTTTATAAGCTGAGGTTATAAATTTTCTGTCTTGTAACAGGGCTTCCCACAGATTACGAGAAGTAGCTAGGTCCTCTTCTTTAATTTCAGAGTTACTAAAATAATTTACAGCCAGATCTTTTAGCTGCCTCATTATAATTAGATAAGAAAGGGGAAGATTCATCTCTTTTAAGATATCATGTACTGCTACTCCTAGGAAGGGGTATAAATCAAGCACAGTTAAATCCTTAATAAGAGGGAATTTCTTTAAATCTATCAGATGAGTACCAATAGTCATATTTGGATTCCCATGAAACGGTTGAAAAACCATCATATAGTTTAGTAAGTTTAGAGAGGCAAACAGAGTTTGAATTGCCGTTACAAACTTCTTAGAGATTGACATGTTTTATTATGAAAGGGATGTGTTATTTAGCATGTTGAGTAAGAGAGGGTATCCACAAGAATTTTTGGATCCAATATTACAAGTCAGTCAGAAAAGGGAAATAGGATATTTCTATCCATTTTTGGGTTTAGGTGTGGGTGTAGACTCACAACCTGCAATAGAAAGGGTTAATTTTGACAGAAGTAGTGTCTCTAAGGACAACCAAAGTTCTTTTGGGAGAGCATTGATTTTGACTTTTATCCCCCAGTTCTCAGAGCTGAGACATTTTGTACAAAAAACTGTTTTTTATTAAAAAATGATGAACAAATTGTGAGTAAAATAGGAGATAAACCTAAAGTGGTATATAAAAAAAGTACCAGTATAAAAAAACATGCTAGAATATAAAGAGAGTTAAATGAGTATCCAACAGAATGGATTCACTAGGAAGTGTGGTCATTGCTCCCAATGCAGGTTTATACTAGAAGGTGATAAGGTTGAAATACCTTCCCATGGGGTTGTGCGATCTTGGCACAAGAGCAATTGTAGTACCAAGAATGTGGTCTATATAGCTTTGTGCCAGGTTTGTAAAAGATACTATATAGGGAAAACTAAAAATGCCTTTAGGACATGCATCTATCAGCACATCTATGATATAGGGAGGGGTAATAATAAAAATGCTTTGGCAAAACATCTCATTCAAGTTTCCTGAACACAACTTTAAATTCTTTGTACTAGAACATGTATTAATTGATGAGAGAGGAGGACCCAGTGATACTTTTTTAGAGTACAAAGAATTGTAGCAATTGAGGGTTAATGCGGTCAACCCCCCCAGGTTTAAATGAGGTCATATCATTAGTTAGCTATTTAAAACTAAAGTCTGAGTTTTATTTCTAATTCCTTCTTTGTTAGATATTTTAGGGTTATTATTTGTTTTATTACATATTTAGGATACAGTTAAGATGATTTTATATGTATTATAATAAGAAGTTATGTCTTACCATAACGTTCCATGTTAATTGTCTTCTTCTTGCCTTCTTTCTTGCTGGATGGGTTCGGAGCCGATCCTCGGCTCCGACTCGGCCTATATTATAGCTCGAGAGCTATTTTTACCGGCTCGAGGCAGCCCTATATCCCACAATACCATGCGCTAACTCCCCAGATCTCGTTTGGAAGCTAAGACATAGTATCAAAAGTAATATTATAATAATAATAATATTATAATCCTCTTTTACGAGTACAGATTACCTGCTAGTAACACTAAGGATACCATGAAAGACGCAACATATTGTATCTCCAGAAATGGAAGGACTCAGAACCTCGAGTCTATCCAGGCTAGGGGGCAGGAGGAAGGACGCAAGAAAGAAGGCGAGAAGAAGACAACTAACATGGAACGTTATGGTAAGACATAACTTCTTAATGTTAAGTTGTCATTCTCGCCTTCATTCTTGCTGGATGGGACAGCGTCCCTAGCATCTTAGTCCTGGGTGGCTCAGTGGAACAGACTCCTGAGTACAGTGGAACCAAAATCAACTCTATTTCTGGAGGCTAGATCAAGCTTGTAATGGGCAATAAAGGTATGTTTGGACGCCCATGTAGCTGCTGCACAAATGGCATCTAGTGGTAACCTTGCTTGAAAAGCCGTTGAAGTTGATAGTGCCCTGGTTGAATGAGCTTTAGGCCTAGAGGGTAGTTGCCTGTGTCTCAACTCATAGATCAAGGTAATAATAGATGTCAGCCATCTGGAAAGAGTAAATTTCGATACTGGAAGCCCTTTCTTGCCTGCAGCATAAGAGAGGAAGAGCTGGTCTGATTTTCTGAATTGTTTTGTCCTGTCTAGGTAATACCGTAATTGGCGATGAACATCTAATGAATGTAATTTTTGTTCAGCCCTGTTGGTATAGTCTGGGAAAAAGACGGGCAAATCAATGGAGCGGTTTAGATTTGCTTCCGATAACACTTTTGGTAGAAAGGAAGGGTTTGTTCTGATAGTTACCCTATCTTTATGAAAAACCAAATAGGGAGGACGGACAGACAAGGCTTGAAGTTCCGATACCCTTCTGGCAGATGTTATAGCTACTAAAACCAGCGTTTCCAAGAAAAAAGTTTGAGGGAGCAAGAAGCTGCCGGTTCAAAAGGGGGTAGAATTAGTGAAGTTAGAACTAAATTCAAATCCCATTGTGGGGGTGGATCTTTAACTGGAGGTCTGAGTAACAAAATGCCTTTGAGAAAGGCTTTACAGAGTTTGTGGGACATATTTGCTTCTGAGAGTCCAACATGAAAATTAGCAATGGCCGCTAATTGTACCCTGATAGTGGCCGATGATGACCCCGAATGGAAAAGCTCCACCAGGAAGTCTAGAACCTCATGAATGGGTGCATGGAAGGGATCTTAAGATCTAGTTTGTGCCCAGTGTGAAAAACGCTTCCATTTACTCACATAAGTCTTCCTAGTATTGGACTTATGGGAAGCCAGAATGATATCACGAACAGGAGGAGAAATAAGGGGAAGCCTGGCTATGGCTGGAAGTGGAGCAACCAAGCTGTAAGGTTGATGGAATGTAGAGACTGATGCAGCTTGCCCGTGAGGTGGCTCAACAGATCCGGAAGGGGTTCAAGATGCCAAGGCTGTTCCAGTAGGTATTTGTGCAGGAACGGGAACCAAACTTGTTGAGGCCAAAACGGGGCAATGAGGATCATTTTGGATCTCAAAGCGGTTGCTTTCTGAATTAGTTGCGGGATCAATGGAAAGGGAGGAAAGGCATAAAGAAGACCCCAGGGCCAAACGCGAACAAGAGCGTCTCTGAGGGGCTGGCCTGGTAGAGGGAAAAGTGTGAAGAAGTCGAGGCACTTGCTGTTCTGCGGAGTTGCGAAAAGGTCGCAGCAAGGCTGGCCCCACTTTCGAAAAATTCCGTCTACTACCGCTTGATTTAGAGACCACTCGTGAGGCATGAGGATAGTTCTGCTCAATCTGTCTGCTATGACGTTGGACTTCCCGGGGATGTGCGTTGCTATCAGAAACCATTGAGATGAAATCGCCCATTGCCAAAGTCTGAGTGCTTCTCGACAGAGAGGGTAGGACTTTGTTCCGCCCTGCTTGTTTATGTACCACACTACAGACATATTGTCCGTTTGAATTGCTATAGTCCCCGTGGGAAGAGAGCTCTGAAGGGCCTGCAACGTCAAAAGCACCGCCCTCATCTCCAGGACATTTATGTGCAGGTGGCATTCTGACTGTTGCCAAGTGCCCTGGACCGTCCTGCCCTGATAATGCCCCCCCACCCGATCAGGGAGGCATCCGTTGTGACAGTGGCAACTGGAGGGGGGAGAACAAAAGGTCTGCCCTGAAAAAGCTGAGGGGAAACCATCCACCAGGAGAGATGTTTCTTGCAAGATGGCATTATCAAAATGTTGTGGGTCATTGGCAGCTGCTGAAAGGACCACTGAGAAAACAGCATCCACTGAAGGAGCCTCATGTGGAAGCGTGCTAATGGAAGTAGAAGAATCGCCGCCGCCATGAGGCCCAACACTTTCAATACTAGCTTGACTTGGACTCTGCTGGACTGAAACAGAAGCTGAACATTATGTCTGTCACTCTCTGAGGTGGTAATGTTGCAGACATTTCTGTGGTGTTTAATATGGCGCCTATAAAGTTTATACATTGACAAGGCGACAAGGAGGACTTTGCAAAATTTATAGAAATACCCAGGCTGTTGCAAAGATGGATAATATAATCCCTGGCCATTATGAGATCCTGTTTGGTGGTAGCGGAAATGAGCCAGTCGTCTAAGTATGGAAACACCTGGAATCCTTTTTGTCTCAGGTGAGCCGTGACCACTGCCAAACATTTGGTGAACACCCGGGGGGCTGTGGTGAGACCAAAGGGCAGGGCCCTGACTTGAAAATGACTGACTCCCAGCCGGAAGCGGAGAAACCTCCTGGAGCGCATGTGTATTTTTATGTGGTAGTACGCGTCCTGGAGGTCTAACGAGCACATCCAGTTGTCTCTGCCCAAAAAGGGTAGAATGGACTGCAGTGTTACCATCCGAAATTTTGTCTTTAACACATAGTTGTTTAACCTGCAGAGGTCCAAAATGCGTCTCCAATCTCCTGTCTTTTTTGGTACCAAAAAGAACCTGGAGTAGATTCCGGATCCTAGCTGATCTGCTGGGACTGCCTGGATGACTCTTTTGTTTAACAGCTTTTTTATTTCTAGCTGAGCCTGACCCCTCTGCGCGGGTGGTACGTCTGGGTAGGGGTTTTGGCGGTTGTACCGGAGGGAAAGTGAGAGGAATTTTGTAACCCTCGGATATGATCTTCTGTACCCATGTGTCTTGAGTGATGGATTGCCAGGCTTCCGGGTACAGAGATAATCTTCCCCCGACTGCCTCCGAAGGTGGACAGTCGGGCAGCTTCTCAGGGATGCTGAAAGGGTTGGTCAGGGAAAGATTCCCTGGAACCCTGGTTTTGTGGACCCCCTCTGCTCCTGGGGCGGCGTCTGTTATTATTCCCCCCTCTGCCTCTAGGGGGAAATTCACCACGTGCGGCAGGCGCGACTCCCTGTGGTTTGCGGAACCACATCTTTCCACCCCTCTATCCCTTAGGATAAGGTCTAGAAGGCGTGGAAAAACAGACTCCCACGGCAGAGAGAGTCTTATCATCTTGCTCGCATCTGGTGAGGGTATTCTTCACCTGAGGCCCGAACAATTCTGAACCGTCAAAGGGGGTGTTGGTGAAGGACGCCTTGAAGGGGTCGGCAAAATTACAGAGTCGCATCCAAGCGTGGCGTCTCAATGCAACGCCTGTGCCAGCGGTCTAACTCACTCCATCGGCTGCATAAGAGATTAGCCGCATGGAGGAGTTAACAATGGAGTTCAGTGTAGCCAGCTGAGAGTTTATTTTGTCCTTAAACCCCGCAGCAGACGGATCCTGTACCGTTTCACCCAGCTCTGTGAGCAAGTCTCTTTGAAGGCGGGTGAAATGACAAATAGTTCAGTGATCGCATAGAAAATGTCGCTGAAGCAAAGGTCCGCTTGCCGTACCTGTCCATGGTCCTGGACTCTTTGTTTGGAGGATGAACAGGTACAGAAGGATCAGCTAATTCCTTCTTAGTGGCTGCTGCTACCACCATAGCATCAACTGAAACACCTTTGGTGAGAAAGGATTTGTCATCTGGTGCAGAAATAAATTTCGAAGGCCTCCTAGGGGTAGGTTCCATTGAATCAGGAGCTGCCCATGCCTTTCTAGCCACTACCTCCATTAGTGGGTTGAAAGGGGGAGACACCCAGGAGGTGGAAGGGCGAGATCCAAAGGCGTCAAGGTAAACCGACTCATCCTCAGAAGGTTTGAGAGTGGACCAATTTCCCCTCTGTCTTAGGATCTCCAGGATGTCTGAAAAGGAGACATCCTCAGAGGGGGATCTGGGGGAACCCTCTGACTCATCCAAGTCGGTGTCCGATGTGACAGACTCGTGGGAGTCTATGTGCTTCCTCTTGCACTTTCTTTTCCTAGGGGGTTCCCCTGAAGCTTCAGGGGAACCCTCGGAAGAGGAGGAGACATCCAAAGTGGGTACCTTATGCTTTGGAACTCTGCTGTTGGGTATAGGAGGGTGGCCAGAGACCGTAACAGGCACTACAGAGGGAGGAGCTGCAGAACTTAACCTTGGAGTGGACACTGGGTCCAGCACACTCCTCATCACCTCAAAGGCTCCCCTATCAGACACCAAAGGTAGCCCCAGCTCCGAAGAGGCCGGAACCGCCCCTGGAACCGACAGAGAAGGCTCCGAGAATGATGTCGGGGCCGAACTAACCAGAGCCGAAGCTCCGAGAGGGAGAGCGGGGTCGGACAAGGGTCCGATGCCACTCGCCCCCTCGGAGCTGACAATGGAGTCCCGGCACCCGGACCTCTCCATGGACGGAACCAATAAAGAGGCCGGAGCCGAAGGAGGGGGTATCGGCTCCGACGTGGGCAAGGTCACGGTTCCGACGAACTCCGGCTCCGAACTCGAGAGATGAGTCGGAGGAGGAATGGATAACTGTATCGAAGGAGCCACAGTCTGGTGAGATGGGCTCTGAAGCATTTGGGCCAGAGCGTGGGACTTTATGAGTCTACTGACCATCCTCTCGATGTCATGATCGGAGAGCCTGGAAGACCTCAATGAATGAGTCCTACAACTCCGCTCCGATAGAAGGGGGGACCTCGGAGCCGATCTGACGGACTCTAAAGAAGGGGACCTAGAGCGCTTGCGCGCTGGGGTCGGCTCCAATGATGGTTTTGAAGTGGAACCCACTTTGCTCGCCTCGGAGCCATCCAGAACCGAGGTCGGAGCCGTCTCGACAACACCAGCCCCCGGCTCAGAAGCTGGAGCCGAGGGTTTGGTGTTTTTTGATGGCTTTCCCGAGCCAGACTTGGATGGGGAGTCATCAGGCTTTAACAAGCCCCTTAGAATAAGCTTGTTACGTCTTTCCTGCAGGACTCCTGAACTAAATCCGTGACAAACGGAACAAGAGTCCTGCAGGTGTAAAGGCCCCAAGCAATAGACACAAGAAGTGTGACTATCTGTCAGAGACATTTTCTGACAGCACGAGTCACACTTCTTGAATCCCGAGACCTTAATGTCTTTGGACATTGCCCTAAGACAGTCACACAATCAGTACACACACTCACTCACTTACACACAAGGGGGAGATGAGGGGACTGATTAAAAGAACAACACACACAAAGTTGAGTAAAGAAACTAAGGCATGTAGGCCTGATTATAAAAGTTAACTACAGGGGTGGGTAGGGCTTACGAAACAAACTCTATTAAGTAAAAAATCGATAGGTAACAAAGTAGGGAAAATAGCCTAATAACTATCTCAAAAAATTAGAAATTCGTTGAAAAAAATCCTTTACTGACCTGAGCCGGTAAAAAAGCAACCTCGCAGCGAAGCGGCAAACGAGATCTGGGGAGTTAGCGCATGATATTGTGGGATATAGGGTTGCCTCGAGCCGGTAAAAATAGCTCTCGAGCTATAATATAGGCCGAGTCGGAGCCGAGAATCGGCTCCGAACCCATCCAGCAAGAATGAAGGCGAGAATGACAACTTAACATTAGAACTATAGGATGCTGTGTTGCATGATATGTTGCATAATATGTTTATTTTGGATATGAGTGTTGGCACTTTAAATGTTAATTGTAGTATATTTAATTAATTAATTAATTATGGTTAGGTTGGGGTTATATATATGTTAGACCTGTTTCATTGTAAATTATTCTGAAGAAGTCATAGTTCACAACTGACGAAAGCGCTAAATAAATTGTATCCAGCTCGTAGTGGTTCTGTGCCTTTGGAATTTCTTGGTTTCTGGTGCATAGCAGTTGTACCTCTGTTACTATGTTCACTATTTCTGGTACAGTTGGTTTAGACTTTGATCTCCATTTTCTAGTAATTACTTTTTTAGCGGCCATCATAATTAAACTCAGTAGGGCCTTACTATGTGTAGGCAATTCCGATTCTATATCATAGCTCAAAAAATAATTTCCTTAGTTATACCAATTTTCTTACTCAGTATTTCTGACAGAATAGTCTGCAGGGAATTTTTTAAAGTCTGACAACTCATTACACTCCCAACAAGTATGTTCTCAATTACCTCTTTTTTCCCCATCACACCTCCAACATTTGCAATCTACCTGAGGAAAAATTCTTTGGAGTCTACTTGGGGGTGGGGATAAAAATACCTATGCCAACACTTCCAAGCAAAGATCCTAAATCTTCTAGACTTTATAGCATATTTGGGAGTCATACATTTATCCCCATTGTTTCTTTGCAAATTGCTTATCTAGTCTCTCTTCCCAATCCCTTCCAACCTCTTTATTTATTTTATTTTACATTTGTTGACCGGGCTAGTCCAACTGGATACATGTCCATTTTCAGTAGAGGTCCGGGGAGATAGGCTCCATTAAGCTAATAAAAATACAAGGATGATACAAATTAACATCAAGTACTTGACGACAAAGTTTAGAAAACAATTCACTACTACTATAAACATGTTTAGACAGTAGAGGGTTTGACATTTATCATGTAGATGGCTAGCAAGTACTATAATGTAAGAGATAACTAAGAAAAAACATCAGGTTAAAAGTAATTTTAAGGTTATATCAAAAATCTACACTCAAAGTAAAAAAGTTGCTAATATACATAGTGGAAACATGTGAACACAGTAGAATGCTTGTTATGCAGTTAATACTCAGAGGTAGATTCCCAGAAAGACTAGGGTAGAAACAGAAATAAGGAAGCTTACTAATCCCACTATATGAGATTTGGGAGGGAGGTATACAGAGAAGCAGCAATAGAGAAAGAGATGAGGATGTGGGGTAAAAGGGGAGTGTTAGTCTGGGTTAGTACATGGGCATAGCTATTGTGTTTTAAATAGTGTTTTTAGTTGCTTTTTGAAAATAGGTAATGAAGAAAGTGATGATAGTTTGCTGGGAAGCCTATTCCTGGTTTTCCTCACAGAGGTAGAAAAAAGAGAATCACCTGCTTTGTTGTTGGACTTGTGGATGGTTACTAGTAATTTATCAGCTGAGTGAATGGTTGTAAGATTTTTGTAGGGGGTGATAAGGCTATAGAGTATTGGAGTATTACTGGGATGATACAAAATCTTGTGGGTGATAGTGAGTTGTTGAAATTGAAGCTGATTTTGCAGTTCCAAACATCCTGGCTGTTTAAGATTTTGACAATAGTGGGTTCTAAATGGGGGAGCCACTGGCAAATCTGGCAATGTTGTTGTAGTTGATTGCCAGTTTCTTAAGGTTGCTTTTGGACAGATTAGTATAAACGGGGGAAGCAGAGAGGAGGGTGGAGATAAGATGGGTGTGGGCAATGGTAGTTCTGGCTACAGGAGTAAGGAAAGGTTTAATCCTGTAAAGGGAACATAGTTTTCTATTTACTGATTTAATGGTTGAGTTAATGTTTGAGTCAAAGTGAAGGCTGTGGTAAATTATTACACCTAAGTATTTGGTGGTTGGGTCAGGTGATATGACAGTGCCATTATTGGATATAACTGTGAGATCTATTGGGGAGGACTTTAGTGTCGGAGTAAACAGCAATAGTTTAGTTTTTGGGGGGTTTAGGAGAAGGCAGCGTTGAAGGAACCAGTTTTCTACTAAGTTAAACAGTTTTTGGGTGATGGATTGGAGTTCAGCTGAAGAAGAAGTGGCACAAATTAACGTGGAGTCATCTGCATATTGTATGCAGGTAGCTTGAGGAAGATGTACATTTAGATCATTAATGAATATAGAGAAAAGGAGAGGTCCCAAGATAGAACCTTGAGGGACACCAAGGGTAAAAGGGAGATGTGTGGATAACTTATTGTCCCAAAGGACAGCTTGTTGTCTATTTTCTTAGTTGAACCATTGTAATGCCTGTGTGTCTAGTGAGAGTAAATTAAGTATGTTTATAAGTAACTGATGGTTAACCATATTGAAGGCTTTAGAGAGGTCAATAAAGAGTGCAGAGGAAAGCATATTGTCATTATGATTTTTGTTAATGCAGTCAGAAAAGGATAAGAGGGCAGTGGTAGTACTATGGAAAGGCCTAAAGCCATGCTGACAGTCAACTAGTAGGTTATTTTGGAGAAGGTGATCAAGTAGTTGCCGGTGGATGCATTTTTCCATGATTTTGGCTAATGGAGAGAGTAAGGCTATGGGAAGAAAGTTAGAGGTTTTGGTTGAGTTACCCTTGTGTAGTGGGATAATGTGGGAGATTTTCCAGAGAGATGGGATGGAACCTTCAGTTATGGTTCTATTTATTAGGATGGAAATAGGATAGGCAAGTACTTTTGCTGGAATTTGCAGGTAATCATATGGTAGCAGATCAGCTGAGGGTGTGCATGGTTTAAGTTTTTGAAGTAGGGTGTAGATGAGGGATGTTGGAACTGGTTGTAAATGAAAGTTAGGAGATAAGCTAGTTGAGGAGGAAGACAGACTTGAGATAGGTGGTAGGGAGTTTGGTAGAGATTGGATGGTTTCAGTAAAAAAGGTATTGAAAGCATCAGCAATCTGGTTGGGAGTGTTAAGGGAGAAGCCTGATGAGGTTGGTGTCTTGGAGTGTCCTGGGTGTAGGAGTCTATTAATACCTGACCAGAAACTTTGTGGTTTATTGTTGATGATTTTGTTGGAGTTTAAAGTAAAAGTTTTTTTTATGTCAAGGAGTATTGATTTTTAGTGGCATTTCTCAGCTGTTTAAAGTTTTGATGATCAGTTGGGTTTTTAGTAGTTCTCCATTTGGACCAGATTTTATGCCTAGTCTCTTTTGTGAGGCATGGAACAGTTTTACTCCTTGTTCTAACAGAATGAGTGGGGGCATAGTATTAGAGGATTTGTAAGAATTTAGAGTTAAAATATGACACTGCTTCCTCAAGAGGGAGTTGTTTTAGGGGTGACCAATCACAAGCCTTAAGTTCTGCTTGGAAGCTTGCTGGGATAAAATGTTTTTTGCTCCGGGTAGTTCTAAAGATGGTTTGGTTGGGAGTACAGGTCTTTTGTGTAATTACGTAAGTAAGTGAGTGGTCACTAATGTCATCAGGAAAGGTACCTTGTTTATATGAGAGGGGATGGCTATTTACTAAGATCCAGTCTAAGGTGCTTTCTTTGTTACTGGGTTTATGGATTCTGGTGGGGGTGGTGATTGTTTGGGAAAAGCCATATAGGTTTATGTGGGATTGATTCTTACAGTTGTCATGCAATATTTTATATGCTCCACTAATTATCACTTTTTAACACCAGCCTCTCTTCCAGATTCTACTAAGAACTCTAGCAGTGCTAGTCTTTCACATAGGGTCTTCCCTTTCTCTTTGCCAGTACTCTTGTCAGTCCTTGATAGGGAAGGCAATCCCTAGCATGAAGTTCAAATCAATTCTTGGTCACTTCTCATTCTATTACCTTTCCCTCTCTAATTATTTGCTCCCAATACATTGGTTCCTTTGCCAGTTTTCTCCAGTAATTTCCATCCCCCTATTGTCTGTATCCCTAACTGCAGTCATCCTTATCGGCAGAATCTCCTTTCTCCATCCCCATGTTTGATTAGTTCTTAGAATACTTTCTGCTACTTTTTGAATATAATATTCTGTATGGTTATTGTTACTGCCCTCAACAGTCTGCATCCAAAAGCCCAGTCTCTCCTTGTTTCTTGAGCCTCCCCATTTCATCATCCCTTTCCACTTTGAATAATAGGTTTCAACTTGTACTGTGTATAGGAGCCTTAACTGTGTAGCTCTGAAATACCCCTTCAAATCAGGTAATCCCAAATGACCTTGATGTCCTTCAGTATCACTGTTGCAGTATTCTTCCACAGTAGGGATCTTCTGCCAAGGATAGCCTAACATCCGACCAGTATACCAAAACCTTTAGATCTTGCATATGTTTCCGGTATGCTCCCCATACAGGGCATAGGGCATAAAGGTGATGTATGGACGCAGTTACCCTGAACTTCTTTGCCGCCAGTGCAAACACCATCATCGCTCAAAAACCCTTTTTGTTGTGATGAATATCTGGCCATCAGCTAGGTGTCCCCTTGGGGTCTTTTTTTTCCCTTTCTTTGGTCTTGTTCTAGTTTGGCTACCTAGAGTTCATGTCATCCAAGACGGAAAAATTTTAGTGTGAGGGAGATTTCCCATAATGATCATCAAGAACAGGGTCTTTTTTTGTCTGGGTGCTTCCCAGGACCATACGTCTTGTAGCATTTGCAAAGCATTTGTGCCTAAGGCTCTTAGGAGTTGATTATCTTCTCTGGCCATCTATCTTGAGAACCAGAGGTTTAAACTGTTAGCCCAAGATAGCATGGAAGAATATTCTAAAGTCAAGGTCCCATTAAGCAAGAAGAATGCCAAAAAGTCTCAGCCGGATTCTTTGGCTGTCCAGTCTCCAACAGACATCTCTCTAGAAGCAGGTGAAAGCTCTGTAGGCTGTCTGGTGTCTACATCGGATTCCTCTGCCGTGACCTCATCAGAGGCCAGCATGGATCCTTCTTTTTGCATGTCCTCTGAGGCTTTGCAGGCATCAGCTCCGAACTTGGTGGTGGTGGTGGGGGTGCCATGGTTGATCATCTTAGAGGGCCCTAGGGGGATTCCGCAAATTCTGGTCAGAGAAGAGGTTCAGAAAATCTTACTGAATCTCGTCAAGGGTCAGAACCTCTGGTGTTTGTTAGGGATGATGTCCCTACTAAGGAAAAGCAGAAGACTAAGCATACTTCTGTACACCCCAAGAATCCTCAAAGGGAATGGCAGCAGCTTATTAGAGAGCCTGTGTAATGCTTTAATGGCCTTGTAGCCTCCCCAAGGGGTTTCTGTGCCTACTCCCCCCCCCCTTGGACTTCTTTCAAATGAGCTACAGAATTTGATTCTGCAGAGAAGAGTTCACAGGTTAATGAGAAGTCCCTGTCCAACTCTTCCCAGATGCCTTCACCTTTGACTTATGGATCTGATGAAGAAGAGTCTATGAGTCCTGAGTCTACCTTTACGAAATTGTCTTTTGGAGACACAATAGCTAGAATGATGGAATACTTTAAGTGGATTTTTTCTCAAGTGTCTGATTTCCAGAAAAGGTATTATGAACTGCTTCAGGTGGACACTCCTAAACCTTCTGCAGTACCTCCTGTGTTGGCTGCCTCGTTAGATACCTTTTTAGCTGCCTCTAAGTCTCCTGATTCTCAGCTTCCTGCTCCAAAGAAACCTGACAGGTTCTATAAGGCTCTTGAGGATTGTCTGTTCTTACTTAAGTGTTCTTCTGCTGACCCTGCTGTGGTGTCATTCTCATCTGACAAGCCTTCTAAACTTTTGCCCTCTTCCAAGCTTCTGTCTTCCTATAAGTATAGTAGGGTAATGGAGAGAATTGTAAAGAAGGTTTATACTTGTGTCTGCTTTTGCTATTGGGCTGTCAATTATCACCACATAACCAGATATGCTCTGACCTTGATTGCCCGGCTCTTTCTGACCTCCCTGATTATGAAGAAAAATGTTCTGCTCTACTTTAGGTGTTACCTCTCAGTTGGTTTATTACTCTGTTAAGTGCAGCTATGATGCTGCTGATGCATCTTCCAGAGTGGCTGTCTTTGGGTCTGTCTTGAGGCATTATTCCTCACTTCACCTGCAGTCTTTACCTGAAGACATTAAGGCCAAGTAGATGGATGCTCTTTTAGATAATAAAATTCTCTTTGGGACTGCTGCTGCTGATATGTTTAAGGCTCTTCAGGAAAAGGGTAAAGCTTTGCAGGAGCTTACACACATTTTTGTATCCACTATTCCTAAGTTCCAGAGGAACTACCCTACTAGGGCTGCTTCTGTTCAATGGCAGCCTTGTCAGGGCTCCAAAGGGAGGAAGAGTGGTAGGTGAGCTCCTCCTGTTAAGTCTCCTCAGGCTCCTGTGGCTCAGAAGCCTCCTTTATGTAACAATCCTGCTTCTCTTTGACATCTTGCCTCCCATCCCTCGGCCAGGTTCCCTTGTCCCTTCGACTCTCCCTCTGTCTTCAAAACTGGCATATCATCACTTCAGATTTTTGGGTTCTGTTATCTGCCAGGGTTGCTTTTGGTGTGGAAGTCTCTCCCTCTTTTTCAGGGACTCCCAGACTGGAACAACTTCCTCACTTCTCGGATGTCCTTGGGTCCCTGTTGGACCAGGGAGCTATTCAGCCTGTCCCTCCTTCACCAACAGGAAAGAAATTTTACACCAGGATGTTCCTGGTCTTTTAAAAGTAGGGCACTTGAAGACTTATTTTGGATCTCTCCTTGCTCAACATCTTTCTCAAGGTTCCTTCTTTTTGGATACTTACTCTTCAAACCCTGTTTCCTCTTGTTCTGCCCTAGGCTTTTCTGATGTCCTTGGATATGAAGGATGCTTGCCTTCATATTTCTAATCACCCTCTTTTCAGGAAGTTTTTATGTTTCTTCCTATCATTGTCAGTTGTTTGCTTTGCCGTTTGGCCTTTCTGCTACCCCAAGGGTATTCACAAAAGGCCAAGCTCCTGTGATTGCCTTTTGCAGGCATCAAGGCATTCAGATTTTTGTTTATCTAGATAACGTGCTGCTTCGTACACATTCTCCCATTCACCTGTTACAGGATATGGAGTTCACCATATCTGTCCTCCAAAGTCTGGGGTTCACTGTCAACTTTAAAAAGTCTCTCCTGACTATCTCAGGACTGTGTGTATCTGGGTTACAGGATTTAAACAGTGCCAATGTTGGCTTCGTTTCCACCTCCAAAGGTTCTGTTCTTGACAGCTTTTTTTCACTGTGTTCCCCTCCTGGCCAAGAGCCTCCCTTTTCCATCTGCATTTTCTCCTTCTGGATCTGCATGGCATTTTTTTCTTTTGTCCTATGGATACTATTCCCTTCTGGGTAATTGCATCCATACATCACCTTTATGGCCTATGTCCTGTACAGGGAGCACACGTGCGACGTACATTGCATGCATGCATGCAAAATCTAAAGGCTTTGGTATACTGACCGGATGTTGGGCTATCCTTAGCAGGAGATCTCTACCGTGGAGAATACTGCAGCAATGCAGAGAAATACATCACTGTTATGGAAAGATTTTACACAACTGTACTTTCTATTAGAAGCATCAGCTTATCCCACTTGACTCTTGCAGTCTTCCCCTCCCAGATAAATCCTTCAACTACTAATTAATTGCTATCCACAACTTCTCTGGTTGATACAAATATGCCTTATCTGTGTATAAAACCAAAGGGACTAAAAACATTTTCACTGCTTGTATCTTGTTATCCATATCCATAAAACAGAGCTTCCAGTTTCTGTATTATCTTTTGTTTAACCTCTTCCCACATATCCTTAGCTGCTGTAACAGAATCCTTTTGAATCCATACTCCTAAGTACTATTTTATCATGTCCCAATAAATATGGGCATTTCTGAACGAAATCCTGTGTGGGTACATAGTTTACAACTCTGTATCCCGAAAAGACTTGAAACTATCTCAGAATGTTCCACAACATGGAAATGTGCTTTTCTGGTTTTATCAGGTATAAAATATCATCTATAAATAAAAACAAATTTTCTAGACTACCATACCAAATTATACCCTTGAATTTCTGAGTCCCTTATTTTCTTTGCCAGTGGTTCTAAATATAATGCAAATAGCAAAGGGGAACGAAGACAACCCTGCCTGGTTCCTCTGCTCAAACAGAACATATCAGAGAGGAACCTACCCACTTTAACTTTCACCTCCAATCATTAATACTCATAGGTCAGCCTTATAATTTCACCAGGGAATGCAAATGCTTCCATTGCCATATTCATAAAATCCCAGCTTACTCTGTAGAATGCGTTCTCTGCTTCAATATCCACCAACAGTGGTATTTTCTTACATTCCTCTTCCATCTGGATCATCATCCTATTAATGTTGTCAAATGTTTGCTTCCCTTCCACAAAACCACACTGACCTGTATCTATCCATTTTTGGCATTGCATTTACTATTGTTTTAGTCATTACAAACATAAAACACAGTATAATCCTCTTTTAGAATTGAAATGGGCCTATATGAGGCTGGACCTGATGGATCTTTATCCTCCACTTTATAATCCTCTTTTAGAATTGAAATGGGCCTATATGAGGCTGGACTTGATGGGTCTTTACCCTCTTTAGGTATTACAGCCACAACCACTTTCTTCAAGGAAGTTGGTGCTTCTCTTCCTTTTAAAATACTGTTAAAACCTTCCAGAGTTTATCAGTTTCTTCCCTCCTAGCTTACAAACTTCTACAGGAATACTGTCTGTTCCTGGGGACTTTCCTGTAGATAGGTTATAGAGAGCAGAACTTTCTGTCTTTCCTAATAACCTCCACATAATTTCCACTACACGTTCAATTCCTTTATTTTTAACAGATAGGTGGGGAAGCATCAGTGTCTCACTTTTATTTCATTACCCTGCCTTTTTATTATAGTTATTATTGGCACATGAACTGAAATAGTTATTGGATGCATTCAATTAAATGTGCATGTTCCTCTGAAATATAATTTCTGTCTAGCCTAGCCCAGTTTTTGTACCTAGAGGAATAATATGTAAACTCACTCTGACCTCCTACTACTGAATTTACATTCTCCATAACAAATATTTTCATGAATTCCTTCAAAAACATCTAACCTCTTTTGTTAAAATTTCCCTTCTGCCCCCACCAGATACATTCTCTCAGTTACAAATCAAATTCCAGTCCACATCTATAAGTAATATTCTCTGCTGAAAGATGATTATTTCTCTCAGAATTCTTATGCTCCATTACAGCAGTTTTCGGTGGAATATAAATACATGCCAATCCTCCTCCCTTGCTAGTATCCTCTTAGTACAACAAATCTACCATTATTATCATTTTTCCCTCACTATCACCATTGGAGCTCCTCTTGTAGTTAATGTAAGCACTCCCCCCTTTCCTTTGTCCCAGATATTCTGCTAAATAACCATCCTGAAACCTTTTATCACATTCACATGCTCAGTTCCGTCTATGTATCTCCTATAGCATAGCTATTTGCAATCTGCATTTTTAATATAGTAACACCACTCTTTCTTTTATGTATATATCTGTGAGGCCATTCACATTTAAAGATAATACGGAAAGTGTTGTAATTATGTTAAGAAGTTATTATTCCCACCAGTTATATATAACAGCTTTTTTAAATGTCTAGTTTCAGCTTTTGTGTTACATGCATAAAACAATGCTTGGTAGGTTGATCTTTTATTCAGTTGTTTCTGATCATATCCATTTGAACCTATGTCACATCTTATAAAACTTTGTGTTTTAGTGAAAGCCCTCAAAAAATCCCCCAGAATACCTGTAAAACCTATTAACTCAATACTAACACACAAAACTATGTACATATTCAAATAGTGAAGTTTAACCCTCCTAATAAGAACAACTGTCCCAGACTGACAGCCACACTCATAGGCTTGAATTAACCTATAATGAAGGCTGTCCATGCTAAGATACATGGTACAGTGTGTGCTTCTACTTAGTGCTGTCTGTTTTTGTCTTATCTTCATTCCTCTCCCAGATTAGAAAAAAAAAAAACATTTGAATGCTTTCAAAAAAAGCTATCTCCTAACTATTAAAAGAAAGAAGTAATCTATTTTTATTTCCCCCTTATCAGATTGTCTCCATGGAAACATGACAACCAGATGCACAGTTGCCTCCACTAGAAGCACTCATTTATTTGCTAGAGGAATGCATTTCATTATATTCATTGTTCTTTTGTCTATTTGCTTCCCCTTAAAAATGTTATTAGAGCAATTCAAGGGCCTTAATCCAGTCATTCCCTTGTTCAAAATTAAGAAAAATCGCATCAATTTTTCTTGCATCATGCTTTTTTGTGCAGATTTTTCTTCCATTTTTGCACTGCAGTGCCACACTTCTTAAAACTGAACAAAGAAAAAAAGAGGGAGGGAAAAAAGGGCACTTGTTTACTTTAGTATCCCTATCACACATAACAACCAAGAAAACTTTACTTTAAAGCATACAGTTTGTCATGCATTATAAATATACTGCTATTAAGAATAAAATTTTGTTTACTTACAGTTAACTTTTTCCTCCCTCCTAAATGTTCTTCCAAACCTTAATGCCATGAAGTTGGGCATATGCTTTGGAATCCCCTTTGAGTTTAACAAAGTCAGTAAAGTCCAATATGTCCATTTTTTTTCCATCATGTTTCACAACTATAATTAATGCTTTGTAGTCCCAGATTTATTTGTCAATTTCCAAGTTAGGGGTTTTCATCCATTTGATCTCCATCTCCCAAATCCAGTCTCTGCTTCATTTCTAATGTAAACTGATTTATTACTGTTTCCTGCATTTCTGTGTGTTTTCCATCTCAAAAACAAAAATAATCCATGTTTTCCCGCCTCTCCTCGACTAGTTTATCCCAGTATACAGGCTTTGCTGTATTCTGGGCTGTGGTGTAGTTCCTGTGTTGTCCATTGCCTTACTTGGATAGAAGGAAGTTTCTTTGCTCACCAGTGGGAGTGGGGTGCCTTGAGCAGCCTATCTGACCCTGAAGGAATGACCTCAGCACAAGAGCTTGTAGTAATTGGTTGTGTTGGACCACTTCTAGCTCTTTTGAAGTTCCCTGTTTAAAATCAGTGTTTGCGCAGCTTTGTGCGCATAGTGCAGCGCCGGTTAAACTTTTTCTGGCTCTGCCAAGTCTGCTCTTCAAATTTTCCCTTAAGAAAGCTCTACTCTTATAATAATCAGTCTACTCGCTTTATTATAAGCCTAGCACTTGTTCTCAAAACTTCTCTTCTAAGTAAGCACTCTCAAACTAAAGTAAGCACTACATCCACCTACCACCCCTGTGAGTACCCACTTCCCTTAAAGGCACAGCACTCACTTATAATATTCTAGCATGTCGAGTGGTAGATTACTAGCATCCTCTCCGGTTCAGCTGGTTAATCTGGGAATCTTGAGACAATGCTACAATTGTCTCATGTACACAGACAACCCTCTCCTCCTCCCAACAACCACAAATACATGTGAGAGATGCAACTATATAGCCAAACTGGAGGATGAACTCTCTCAACTCAGGACTGGCAAGACCAGACAGGAGGAGAAGGTAACCACACACACAGCAAACCCAATCCCACACAGACCTACCACAACTGCAAACCAAACACATAACACAAGGACATACTCGGAGGCTCTAACAAAAAACTTACCAAAACAGAGGCTCCAAAAGCAGACACCCAAAAATCCACCACCTCAAAACATAACACATACTTCAATAAATCAGTGTGTCAAAGAATCACAGCCCTTAAAGCCAAACACCATGCCTGATACACTAGTAATAGGTGACTCTATAGTCAGACACACTGACGTTCTGCTTACCAGGCTGAACAAGGAGAGGGTAACAGTGAGCTGCCTATCGGGAGCTAGGATCCGCCACATAACACACGCACTCAGGTCACTCCAAAGCAAGTACAAATATGACTCTGTCATTGTCCATGCCGGCGTGAATGACCTGAGACGTACCTCCCTGGACTACATGAAAAGAGACATAGAGGAGCTCTCTGATTATGTAGCCCAGGCTGGTATGACCCTGACCCTGAGCAGCATCTTGTCCTCACCAAGAATGATGCCACAATACAAAGACAAGATGATCAGCTTTAATAACTGGCTTAATTACTGTGTCATTCTAGGGGGATCCAATGTCTGTCTGCTTGGGATGACATGCTGGACAAGCCACGCTGCTTTGCAAGGGACGGCTTGCACCTGTCACCACTGGGCTTCCGGATATTGGCTAAGGCTCTTGCCACCCCCATAGTGCCTTTTTTAGGAAAGGCTCAAAAGACAAACCCACCTCCTCAGAAAACAAAAATGGAAAAAAATTAAGGGTAATGTTGCTCAACGCCAGAAGTCTAAATCTCAAGATGCAGGCTCTCGAAACACTCCTCAGTATGGAGAACATCGATGTCTGTGCAGTAACTGAAACCTGGTTCAAGGCTCCTGAGAGCACCCCAGCGCTACCAGGCTATACCTCGTATCATGCTTTTCGGCCCCAAAACTGGGGCCAAACCAAAAAGGGAGGGGGAGTGTCCATATTCATCAAGGACACCCACACCTCCAGGTTAGTGGCAACACATGAAGCATCAGAGACCATCCAGGTGCAACTAACCATATGCAAAACTGCTATACAACTGGTAGCATGTTACAGACGACCCTCCCAATCTCAGGAACCCCATTCAGCCTTCCTGAAGACATTGGAGGATATGAATGTCTCACCAAACACCATCATATTGGGAGACTTCAACTACCCTAACATAGACTGGGTGCATTATTCTAGCCCTAACACCCTAGCCCAAAGGTTCCTGGAATTCATAAATTCAAATGCAATGGAACAGCTAGTCACCTCTCCCACAAGGGGAGATAATATACTAGACCTTATCATCACAAACATGGGGACAAAGTGCTCCACACCGGACGTATACCCCTCACTAGTGAGATCTGACCACAAACTAATCACCCTGGATATACATATCCCACCTCCACCCCCAACACAAAAGACTACAGTGATAAACTTCTCAAAAGCCGACTTTACACTTCTTAAGACTGAGATGGTATCCTTTAAACCCACTGGGCCAGTGAAAACCACATCCCACAATGCTGAATCCTTCACAAATGCTTTCTACGGACATCTCCAAGAATGCATGGAACATGCAATCCCAAATAAAACCAAGACCCCCTCCACCAAGGGCAGGCGTCCTGTCTGGTGGACCCCAGCCATAAACAAATTGTATAACAAAAGAAGGAAGCTACTGCACAACAGAGAAAAATCCCATAAAGAGAAGGCATCTCTGATCAGCACTAATAGAAAGCTACATTCTCTCGTAAAAACATCCAAGGCCAACTTTGAGAGAAAAATCGCTATGGACACTAAAGATAACCACAAGGCCTTCTTCTGCTATGTTAGAAACCTGGGCAGAAACCCTCAGATATGCTCAGAGTTAGTTCACAATGACAAAAAATACACTGAACCCACAAATATTGCCAACATTCTGGCAGACAGGTTCAGTGCAAATTTCTCCCCTCCCTTACCCCCAAAAGAAGAAATACTTATCCCAGCTGAATGTAACCTCCCTGTCATCTCAGATGTCCAGGTGAGACCCGCCCTCAGCAAAGCTAAAAACACAGCATCAATGGGACCTGACGGTATCCCAGGTTGCATGCTACGTGAACTCCAAGAGGAGCTAAACCCGCACATAAAAATGCTATTTAACCTTAGCCTTACTACAGGATATGTACCTGAACACTGGCGTACAGCAACAGTGGTCCCACTCCACAAAGGAGGCACCTCTACAGACCCTGGTAACTACTGCCCCATAAGCTTAACCAGCCTGGTCTGCAACGCTATGGAAAGAATCATTATGGAACTCATAAACAGAGACATTGGGGACCTACAGACACTTGATCCCACCCAGTTCGGCTTTGTAAGGGGCAGATCCTGCCTTTTGAACCTGGTTGACTTTTTCAAAACAGTCACTCGAGCCATTGACGAGGGCAAAGCAGTCCACACAGCCTACCTGGACTTGGCTAAAGCCTTCAACACAATACCTCACTCAGGCATCATAGACAAGCTCAACAGCTTAAATGTAAATCCATATGTCACAAGATGGGTAGCAAACTGGCTAAAGGATAGAACCCATAAAGTCAAAATCACTGGAGCCATGTCAGACTCAAAGCCAGTCACAAGTGGTGTCCCACAGGGCTCTGTCCTGGGACCCCTCTTGTTCGGCATTTATTTCTCAGATGTGAAAGCAAACATGGGAGGGTTGTGGCTGACAAAGTTCGCAGATGACTGCAAACTAGGCGCCATAGTTGATAAACCAGCTGACACATACATCCTACAGAAAGGCCTCACTGAAACGGACAACTGGTGCCGGAGTCATGGCCTTAAACTAAATGCCAAAAAATGTATAGTCATCCCCTTTGGGAAAAACAAAGTACCCACAAATTATCACATAGACAGTAACCCACTGAATACGGAAAAAGTAATCAGAGACCTGGGGACCCAAGTCAATAGTGACCTCTCATTTGACACCCACGTTGCCAAAGTGGTTAGAAAGACTTTCTACCTTGCCCACCTTATCATGAAGGGATTAACATCCAGATCAAAGGAGGTCATTGTACCCCTATACTCCTCCCTTATCAGGCCCATGATTGAGTACAATGCCCCATTTGGTATGTACCTCACCCGGCACTTGCAACAGCTGGAGAGACCCCAAAAGTACCTCACCAAGAGGATCAAGGGTCTCCAACATATGTCATATGCTGCCAGACTAAAGAAACTCCAGCTCTATTCAGTAGCATACCGCCTACTCAGAGGTGATCTGTGCCTGACATACAAGGCCATGTCCAATCAGGAATTGATGGACATGCTCCACTTCAAAAAATCCAAATCCATCAGAACCACGAGAGCTAAAAATGTAAACCTCAGCACAAATATGAATAGGACATGCTGGAGGGACAGATTCATAAGTCAGAGGCTTCCCATACTCTGGAACAGAATCCCAAGTTCATGTTAGGCAGAGCCCCTCACTGACTCTCTTCAAGAG
Organism: Protopterus annectens; assembly: GCF_019279795.1. Taxonomy (NCBI): domain Eukaryota; kingdom Metazoa; phylum Chordata; order Ceratodontiformes; family Protopteridae; genus Protopterus; species Protopterus annectens. Next base: position 519,459,839 of record NC_056750.1, read on the forward strand.
AAATCTTGATGAGTGGATGGGAGATCGTAGGTTTACCCCGGGGGTCATCTCTGTGTCACTACTAAACAGAGGCACAGTAAACTAATTCTATTATGTAAGGGGGTCTTCACTGTGTCACTACTAGACAGAGGCACAGTATTCTAAATCTATTCTGTACACTTTTGTACCATTGCATGGGGTGGCGAAAGCCACATCACTATGGCTAGGCTTATAAATGCAATATATAACACCAATGCTGAGCAAAAATAACCTTTATATCAACACAAAGCTTTCAGGTATTATAACCTTTCTCAATGCTTAATACAGGTTCAACTAAAATGCAATTTAAATAGGAGTCATAAAAATCACATGACATGCAGCCCAACCATCATGTGAATAATTTAAAGCAATAATACAATACAAAACTAGAATCACATATATAATAAGAATTCACATATATTAATAGTAAAAACTATATGTTCACACATTATTTTATCTTTGTATGCTGTATTTGAACTAAAATAGGTTTTAGGGAAACAGCAGAATTCAAACTTGGTAGGCTATCTGCTGAAAGTCTAACAATCCATTCAAACTCTTTAACTTCTAATAAATTTCCCATGTCACCTCCCCTAATTGATGAACGAATAACATCAATCACTCTAAACCTAAACTTATGACTAGACCCATATGCATCAATATGTTTAAATAATGCATTATTTTTACATGCCCTTCTGATCTCAGATTTGTGCTCTATTATACGTTCTTTTAATTTCCTAGTAGTTTTTCCAATATAGAATGAAGAGCAAGCAGTACAGGTTGCTAAATATACCAATTATTGGTATTGTATGTTGCCGATGCATCAAACGTATATATTCTACGTGTAACTGAATGCATAAACGTACTGATATCAGATGTTTCATACAAAATATCACCACAAGTGCAATTACCACATCTAAATGTACCATTTTTCCTAGAAATGCATCGACCATCTTGTTCTGTTCTAAAATCTTTATAGCATAACATACTTTTTATTGTTTTCATATTCTTATATGCAAAACTAGGTCTATCATCCAAAATGGTTCTGACTTCATTAGATGCCATCAGGACGGTCCAATATTTATTAATGATATTCCTAACTGATCTTGTCTTAGTATTATAAGAGGTTACATATCTAAGCTTCCCTTCCTTAATATCATCACGCTGGTTGGTATTCATATAATCATCAGTAGACAAAAATATATGTTTACAAGTGGTTAACCTATTCCTTACCACTTTGGTCTTTATATCAGCCAAAATTTCAGGATTGTACCCACTATCTAAAACTTCTTGATATGCCTCTTCTAACTGTTTCAAGAAACATGCATCATCTGTACTAAGTCTACTAATTCTACTAAATTGTGCCACAACTATACTTTTAAAAACATGTGGAGCATGCATGCTAGAACCATGCAAATATCTCCCTGCATCAACTTCTTTTTTATGAACACTCGTACTTATTACACCATCATGGAAAGCTATATTAACATCCAAAAAACTTATCAAACTATTGGAGAATTCCATTTTAAATTTCAAAAAACTGGGTGTATTATTTAGATAACTTAAATATTCATGTAAATCAATAGAAGACCCTTTCCAAATCAAAAAACAGTCATCTATGAATATTTGATAAAAACATACATTAGAATTTAGAAACTCTCTACCATCATAAACATAAAGCTTTTCCCACTGATATAATACCAGATTTGCATAGGTATTCGCTACCGGTGTGCCCATAGCAACACCGGTAAGCTGTAAATATAGCTGCTTATTGAACAAAAAAACATTGTTCGACAATACTATATCCAACAAAGAACAAATATTTTCAATATGCCTAGCTGTAAATGATGCATGGCCGGCCTTAGGCATAGGCCAACTAGGTGGCCGCCTAGGGCGCCGCTCTAGTAGGGGCACTTTTCCAGTATTTATTTGGTGTAGGGAGACTAGGATTGGGGCACCAGATGGTGTGGTGGGGGGGGCGCTGTGAAGCCCTTTTGCCTAGGGCACCAGTTGACATAAGGCCGCTCCTGAAATGATGGCAAAGGAACCAAATACTCACGAATTGAATTAATACCTTGGTCATTCGGAATATCTGTGAATAATGAAGTAATATCTAATGTGACAAAAAATAAATTATTTTTATCAATATTTAATTTACCCAAGCCAGTATACCAATGCTTCAATTTCAAGATAAAATCTGTTGCGTCTTTCAACACAGTTTCACAACCAGATAAAAATGGATATAATTGTTTCTGCAGATATACAGAAATGGGCTCTGTTATCCAACCCTTCCCCGAAATTATTGGACACATAGGTGGATCAGTCTGAGATTTATGAATTTTCGGTATACCATATAACTGAGGTATAATGGGGCACGTTACTGTGAAATAATGAAATAAATTCTAAGTCTATTCTCCAGATAATTGTAGGTCATAAATAAACATATTAATGTCACTAATACATTTTTTAATGCCCATATGTGATATAACCTTAAACGCTGTAGTATCCAACAATAATCTAGAAACTGAAGAAAAATATTTAACTTTATCCATGATCACAGTTACACCCCCCCTTATCTGCCTGCTTAATTACTATACTAGAATTATTTTGTAACTCTTTTAAAGATACAAATTCCATATAGGATAAATTATAGTCCTTCGTAGTAACTTCAGAGTATAAACATCTTAATTCTTTTTCACACAAATCATAAAACACAGTAATAACAGGTGGATTCATAGGAATAAAGGTACTACGTCTTTTACAACTCAACTGTGAAGAAACAGTATTTTTAAATAACAATTTCAAACTCACATTCCTAAGGAATTGTTTTAAATCTATCAATGCTGTCACAATACTGTCACTCGCAGTGGGTATAAACCCAAGTCCTTTCTGTAAAAATTTAAGATGTACAGTCTCCAGTACAAAAGCTGAAAGATTTAAACAACTTGCCTCTATTTTCGGACTACTTTCATTTGTTTTACCGGACAGTTATTCTTCTGTTTTACTGAATGTAATGTCTGTCTCGTAGTAGACCTTCCTCTCGAGATGGAACGCTCTTTTACTTTTTCAGCTTGATTTAACTGAAACGGTTTTTGAAAAAAGGTAGGTGTAGATTGATGTAAACCCCTAGTATCATCATTCTTCTTGACCACGCTAGTGCTAATTTCACTCGTTGGTATAATCACATCGCCATTCCTCTCCTCTATCTGTGACGCAAGTGCAATGGAAGAAGGCGTGGTCACGACCATACCGCCGGCCGGCACAGTTACTATCTTCTCACGTGAACTAAAGGGGGAATCAATTTCAGGAAAATCATCTAGACTGTCTAAATTAGGTTTTTTCGATGCAGAATAGATAGTGTCATTAGACCCATTTTTTTGCCATCATAATGTCATTTTTAGGCCAAGAAAAAATATGACCTTTTTGGAAATCGCCCATATCCCTTAATAACTTTCGTTTCTTAATAGCTTCCAAACGATCATCAAGTGAATGCAATCTATCGATCATTTGTTGATATGCTGGTAACAAATTCTTAAAACATGGCATTACGGTTAACTCTGTCTCCATATTAACAATCTCTTCTCTCAACTCCTCTTCAATGGAGGAAAAAAAGTCATTCATTAATTTCATGTAGTCGAGACTCAGTCTTAAATTTAACTTCACTATGGCTAGGCTTATAAATGCCCCAGGGCAGATAGCCTAGTACTAAACTATGAAACTCCTGGTTCTTCTAGTGAACTCTTGGGCTTTTCTTCTGTCTCTGAAGCATTTTCCTTTGAAACACTGGAAGAGGTTTTACTGGCATAGTCTCTCTATGGGCTTTATTACCAGGAGAGCAAGAAGCAGAATCTCCTTCTGTCTGATAGCTCACTTTTTTGTTGGACAAACTTTTGTATTTCCTCCTTAGCATGTTCTGCTTCTCGACATTCCCTGATTACTAGAATAAATGTTACTCTCTTCTGCTTGGTGTACAGTGAATAATCATTTTCCACAAACACTCAACTGTCTCCCACTTTTAGTACTTTGATCTTCTGCCACAGTTTTGTCAGAATCAACTGTTTCTCCTGGTAGAATTGCATCTTTACTATTAAAGGTCTAGGTTGGTTTCTCATGACCAGGTTTGGAGCATGCACATTATGTACCCTTTCAGTTAACAACTCCTGGTGTGGAATACCAGTCCAGTTTATTTGTGCTTACATAAAAATAATACAGTCTGTTCCTTCCAGCTTCTCTGGTACAGCAGAAAATGTCAGGCTTTCCCTATGTGCTATGTCCTCTAATTCTATATTTTTTTGAAAATGCTCTTCTTGAGCAGTTTCATACTCAGCCACCCTTTTCTTCATTTTGACCTTTGATTTTTTTAAGTTTTATCACCTAATCTGAATATCTGTTTAAAACGTCTTCTATTTTTTTCCAGCCTTTTATTTGAATTGTTTAGTGTTTCATTTATTTTAAGTAGTTCTGAGCACATTTTACTTACTTTTACTATAGGTTCATAGGTTCATACTAGGCTATCTGCCCAAGGGCATTTATAAGCCTAGCCCATAGTTATGTGGCTTTCGCCACCCCTTTAGTTTGAATAAAAATATGCCTATCATTTTGCTGTGCCTCTGTCAAGCAGTGACACTGAAGTAATCCCTGGGGTATATCTGCAATCTCCCATCCATTGGTCAAGATTCCTCTTGAACAAGGCCAGAGAGGTGCTCTGCCTCACATGTACCGGGATTTTGTTCCACAGCATAGGGAGTCTCTGGGTGATGAATCTGTCCCTCCAGCACGTTCTATTTATAACCGTGTCAAGGTTTAAGTCTCCGCCTTGTGGTTCTGAGGGATCTAGATTTTTGAGGTGAAGCATATTCATCAAATCTGGGTTTGACATGGCCTTATATGTCAGGCACAGGTCACCTCTGAGCAAGCGGTATGAGACTGAATAGAGCTGGAGTTCTTTCAGTCGGGCAGCATAAGACATATTTTTGAGACCCTTTATCCTTTTGGTGAGGAACTTTTGGGGCCTTTCAAGCTGCAGCAGGTGTCTGGTCAGATACATTCCGAATGGGGCATTGTACTCAATCATAGGTCTAATGAGTGATGAGTACAGGGGACGATGACCTCCCTTGATCTAGATGTGAATCCCTTCATGATCAGATGGGCGATATAGAAGGTTTTCCTAACTACTTTAGCAACATGAGTGTCAAACGAAAGGCTACTGTCAACCTGGGTCCCCAGATCCCTGATGACTTTTTCTGTGCTCAGTGGATTGCCACCTATATGGTAGCTAGGGGTAACCTTGTTTTTCCCGAAGGGTATGACTATGCATTTTTTGGCATTTAACTTCAGGCCATGGCTCTGGCACCAGTTATCCGTTTCTGTGAGGCCCTTCTGGAGGATATCTGTGTCAGATGTGTTTTCGACTATGGCGCCAGTTTGCAGTCATCTGCAAACTTTGTCAGCCATAACCCTCCTGTGTTTGCTTGTACTTCAGAAAAGTAGATGCCGAACAAGAGTGGACCCAGGACTGAGCCCTGTGGGACACCACTTGTGACAGGCTTTGAGTCTGACATGGCTCCAGCAACTCTGACCCTGTGGGTTCTGTCACTTAGCCAGTTTGCAACCCATCTTGTGATGTATGGGTTTACATTCAAGCTGATGAGTTTTTCGATGATACCTGAGTGGGGTATTGTGTGAAGGCCTTTGCCAGGTCGAGGTAGGCTGTATGGACTGCCTTTCCTCATCAATGGCCTTGGTGACTGTCTCAAAAAGTCAACCAAGTTTAAGAGGCAGGATCTGCCTTTGACAAAGCCAAACTGGGTTGGATCCAAAGTCTGCAAGTTCCCTATGTCTTTATTTATGAGTTCCATTATGATCCTCTCCATGGCTTTGCAGATAAGGCTTGTCAAGCTAATGGGGTAATTTCCAGGGTCTGTGGAGGCACCGCCCTTATGAAGTGGGACCACAGTCGCCATGCGCCACTCCTTGGGTACGTATCCTGAGGTGAGGCTAAGATTAAACAGCTGTCCTAACTGTGGGTTTAATTCCTCGTTGAGTTAAGTGAAGCACACAGCCGGGACACCATCCGTCCCATGGATGCTGTGTTTTTGCCTTAGTGAGGGCAGTTCTCACCTGGGCGTTGGAGATGTTTGGGGACTACAATCCTCTGGAATAGATATCTCTCCTTTTGGGGGGGAGAAGTTTGCACTGAACCTGTCAGCCAGTATGTTGGCAATGTGTGTAGGTTCAGTAATTTTCACATCATTTTGAACTAATTCTGAGCATATCTGGGAGTTTCCTCCTAGGTTTCGAACATAGCTAAAGAAGGCCTTATGATTCTCTTTAGAGTCCTTGGCGATTTTTCTCTCAAAATTTGCCTTGGATGATTTTATGAGAGCTCTTAGTTTTTTACTTATAATGATCAAAGGTGTCTTACCTTTCAAGGATTTTGCTCTATCTTGTAGTAGCTTCGTCCTTTTGTTGTAGAGCTTGTTTATGGCTGGGGTCCACCAGACTGGACGCTTGCCTTTGGTACAGAGAGTCTTAGTTTTGTTTGGGATTGCCTGATCCATGCAGTCCTGTAGGTGCTGGTAGAAGGCATCTGTAAGTGATTCAGCGGTTTGAGTAATGTTTACCACTGGCTCAGGGGCCTTAAAGGAGACCACACTAGTTTTTAGAAGTGTGAAATCGGCTTTTGAGAAGTTTTTCACTGTGGTCTTTTTTGTTTCAGGTGGGGGCGGGATGAGGACCTCCAGCGAGATTAGTTTATGATCTGATCTCACCAGTGAGGGGTATACTTCCGGTGTTGAACATTTTGATCCCATGTTCGTGATGATGAGATCAAGTATGTTTTCTCCTCTTGTGGGATGGTGACTAGTTGTTCCATGGCATTTGAGTTTATGAACTCCAGGAATCTTTGGGTTAGAGTGTTCGGGCTTGAGTAGTGTTCCCAGTCTATATTAGGGTAGTTGAAGTCACCTAGTATGATGGTGTTTGGAGATACATTTATCCCCTCCAATGTTTTCAGGAAGGCCATGTGAGGTTCCTGAGTTTGAGAGGGTGGCCTGTAATATGCTACAAATTGCAGAGCAGTCTTGCCTATGGTTAATTGCACCTGGATGGTCTCCGATGCATCGTGTGTTGCCACCAACCTTGAGGTGTGGGTGTCCTATATGAATATGGACACCCCCCCTCCTTTCTTGGTGTTGTCCGGATTTTGGGGCCGGAACGCATGATATGAGGTGAAACCTGTTAGTGCTGGGGTGCTCTCAGGAGCCTTGAACCAGGTTTCTGTCACAGCACAGACATTGATGTTCTCCATATTGAGAAGGGCCTCGAGTGCATCTTGAGATTGAGACTTCTGGCATTGAGCAGCATTACCCTTAGTTTTTTTCCTTTTGGTGTTCTAGGGTGGTAGGTTTAGAATTTGAGCCTTGCCTAAAAAGGCACTATGGGGTGGCAAGAGCCTTTGCCAATATCCGAAGCCCAGGGTGACAGGTGCAAGCCGCCTTGCGGCAACGTGGCTTGTCCAGCATGTCATCCCAGGCAGACAGACATTGGATCCCCTTTGAATGACACCAGAATTTAAGCCAATTATTAAAGCTGATCATCTTATCACTGTATTGTGGCATCATTCTAGGTGAAGGTAGGATACTGCTCAAGGTCAGGGTCATACCTGCCTGGGCTACATAATCAGAGAGCTCCTCGATGTCCCTTTTCATGTAGTCCAAGGAGGTACGATGATTTGGGGGAAAGACCCCCAGAGAAGCACAAGTAGATAATGCAAAGGCCGGAGATAATGCATTGGCCGGAGGTCAGGATCGAACCTTGTACCTTGTGCATGGGAGGCGAATACCTTAACCGCTTCGCTATCTGGTCTATGGTCATGACCAGAAGTCATGTCTTGCAACAAAGCTGGAGTTTGCACTGCTTTTTGCTGAACAGTTGCAGGATTCTTCACAGTCAGTGTTTTCTCCACACCTTTCATGACTGATTTTCTTTCAGGTTCTCTCGATTTTTTTTTTGCTAACATCCAGGCAGTGCACTTGCTAGCCAGGTACTGAAATATACCCAAAAATACAAGTTCACTGGCTGTCTTTTCTGGCTTTCTGTTTTCACACTGGGAGAGCTGAAGTTAAGATGTTAGTGTGCAACCATCTTGGATGTCCCATGCAAGCAGTTAATCTTGAGTATTCTGAGTATTCTTTGCTGAGGGAAATGCAAAATTTAAAGGTACAATGGTAAGCAGTTCATTAAAAAATAAGTCTGAAATTACTGGAAGTGAATAAGAGGTAATAACTCACTAGCAGCCTTAGTGCAGTTTATAGAACAACATACAATTTAGTTTTATTTAACAGGGATAAAAGTTACTGCATCTTGAAAGCATATAAGCTGTTTTTCATATACTGGAGGGGAAGAGAGAGGAAAAGAACAGCCAGTAATTAGTGTAAGTTGGAGCACAGGCTTTAGCATGGATAACCTTCATTTTAGGTTAGATAAAGCCTGTAGCTGCAACCATCATTGGGGGTAATCGTTCTCTTATGGAGGGTTAAACTTCATGTTTTGTTTGTTCCAACTTAATGGGGATTTTTTTTTTTATTTAGTTTTTTTTTTTTGTTGAAATGTTTTCATTAAAACAAAAAGGCTTGAAAAAATGTGACATATGTTCAAATAGTGATCAGAAGAAACAAAAGTACAAGAGATCAGCCTGTCAAACAGTATTATATACATATAACACAAAAGCTGCAAATACACATTCTAAAAACTGTATAGGAAGGAACAGTAGCTTTTTCATCTTGATGGGTATGCTGTCCATATTATGTTGAAACATGAATGGCCTTACAGGTATAGATAAAAAAAAAGTATTGACATATATTAACAAATGCAGAGTGTAAATAGCAATGCTGCAGGAGAAATAATTGGGGAAGAAAAAAAAAAAACGTGAATTTGACAAGGAGGATTTTAGAATGGACATTCAGCAGAATATCAGGGACACAGGGAAAAGAGGAATACTTTTAGTAATTGCTAGAGGGGCTACAATAGTGAGAGAGAGGAGTGGGAAAAAGACAAAAGGATAGATTTGTGGTTGTAAGGGACTACTGGCAAGGAAAGATGATTACAAAGGCACTTATTTATATTCTACTGAAAACTGCCATTATTGAAACGTAAGAAAATTTTGGGAGAAATAATCAGCATTCAGCAAGGAGTATTATTTGTAGGTGAGGACTGGAATTTGACTTGCAATAATGAAGATCTGTCAGGGGATCTAGATGGGAAAATATAATAGGAGAGAGTAGATTAATGAAGACATTTATGAAAATATCTGGTATATAAGATGTGAATTCAGTAGTAGGAAGTCTGACAGAATTTACATATTCCTCAAGGTACAATAACTGGGCTAGACTAGATAGAAATTATATTTCAAAGGAATATGTGTATTTAATTGAAAGCTTCAACTCATATCCAATAACTATTTCTGATCATGCATCAATAAAAATGAAGGGCAATGAAGTAAAAATAAGAATCTGGTGCTTTCCCACATACCTGTTATTAATTTAAAAGAAATTTAAGGAATGAGTAGTGGAAACTATTCAAGAGTTATTGGGAAAGATAGAAATATCTTCAGCGGTTATAGCTAGTGACTGGGATAAACTGAAAATGGAATTTAAAAATAGGATTGAAATAAAAGAGAAACAGATATGGTTAAGAAGTAATAGAAATTACTCAGAGGGGCTGACAAAGGTTAAAATATTGCAGAATATGGGGAATCTCATAGAACAAGAGAAGGAGCAAATACAGAGAGGTAAACAGAAAATAAGGTAGTATCTGGATAATATGTATGAGTTTAGAAAGATTGCAGTTAAGCAACTATTTTTGATAGCAACTCCAAAGCACAAAAACGTTTAGTATGATGACTTAGGCAACCGAATGTTAAAAGGGTTGTCACCAAACTTAGGGATCCTATAACAAGAAAAATAGAGAGATCCTGTAGAGGTTTTAGAAATATGGACATTTTATGACAATTTGTATAAAGCAAAGAAATGTAGAAATTAAGAAAAGAGTACAGCTGAAAATATTTATGGAAGATTTAATTATGCCAAAGTTAGAAGTAGACGAGGCTCAACAACTAACAGTTAAGAGAGAGTGGGATGAGATAAAAATAGTGATGCATAATCAATCTTTGTGAGTCTCCAGGAGCAGAGGGTATTTATGTGAACGTTTGGAAATTAGGAAGGAAGTGATAAAAGAAATGGAAGCTTTTATTTAACAGTATTTTAAAAAGAGGGGAAGCACTAACATCTTGGAAGAAAGCTATGGTGGCTGTGTTACCTGAAGATGGCAAAGACCTTTCAGACCCAGCTTCATAGAAACCCATTTCATTTTTAAACCATGATTATCAAGTATGTATGTCTACACCAGTAAAAAGAATGGCATGGGTGTTGCCTAAATTGATAGATGTGGATCGATGTGGTTTTATGGAGGGGAGGAACTGGAGGAACCAAGCAGTGAGGTTCAGAGAGGGGAGGGAGCGATGAAACTGACCCGACTGATGGATCAAAAGATCTGGAACTAGGTCCAGATGCCAAGGTCGCTCCAATAGAAATTGATGTAGAAAGGGGAACCACACCTGTCGAGGCCAGTAAGGAGCAATGAGGATCAACGAGGCCTTCTGAGCGATAGCTTTCTGTATCACTTGAGAGATTAGTGGGAAGGGAGGAAATGCATACAGAAGTCCCCGGGGCCAAACTTGGACTAGAGCGTCTCTGCTGGGTTGGCCTGGTAAAGGGAATAGAGTGAAATAATCTCTGCACTTGCTGTTTTGGGGAGTAGCAAAAAGATCGCAGCAAGGCTGACCCCACTTGAGAAAAATTTCTCTCACAACAGAGTCTTTCAGAGACCACTCGTGAGGCATGAGGATAGCTCTGCTCAACTTGTCCATGATTTGATTGGACTTCCCGGGGATGTGCATTGCTATCAGAAACCGCTGAGAAGAAATCGCCCATTGCCACAATCTGAGTGCTTCTCGACACAGGGGGTAGGACCTGGTTCCGCCTTGTTTGTTGATGTACCACACTACAGACATATTGTCTGTCTGGATTGCAATCGTTCCCAAGGGAAGAGAGTCTTGAAGGGCTTGCAACGCTAAAAGCACTGCTCTCATCTCCAGAACATTTATGTGCAAGTGGCATTCGTCTGGTTGCCATGTGCCCTGGACCGTCCTGCCCTGATAATGCCCCCCCCACCCGATCAGGGAGGCGTCCGTTGTCAGAGTAGCAACCGGAGGGGCAGGAACAAAGGGTCTTCCCAACAAGAGCTGAGCGGAAGACATCCACCACATGAGATGATTTCTGCACCTGCGTGATCATAATGGTGTGGGACATTGGAAGTTGCTGGTATGACCATTGTGTAAAGAGCATCCATTGAAGGATTCGCATGTGGAATCTGGCTAATGGAAGCAGAGGTATGGCCGCCGCCATAATTCCCAACACTTTCAGAACTAACCTGGCTTTGATTCTGTTGTTGTTGAAAAGGAGTGAGACCAGTTTGTGTATGTCTGTTACTCTCTGATCTGTTAGTCTCACAGACATGTCTACTGTGTCTAGATTTGCGCCTATGAAGGTAATAGTACGACAAGGCAACAAAACAGACTTTTCGCAATTTATTGAAATGCCTAACTTTTGACAAATGCGAAAAGTGTAATCCCTGGCCATCAGAAGGAGATGCTTGGTGGGAGCTGTGAGGAGCCAGTCATCCAAATATGGAAACACCTGGAATCCTTGTCGTCTCAGGTGAGAAGCTACCACTGCCATGCATTTGGTAAACACCTGGGGGCAGTGGTGAGACCAAAGGGCAGGGCCCTGAATTGAAAATGACTGGTTCCCAGCCTGAAGCGGAGGAATCTTCTGGAGCGTCTGTTCATTTTTATGTGATAGTACGCATCCTGAAGGTCTATAGAGCACATCCAGTTTCCTTTTCCCAATAGGGGAAGGATGGACTGCAGCGTGACCATCCGAAATCTTGTTTTCTTGACTGATCTGTTCAAGATACTGAGATCCAAAATTGGTCTCCAGTCCCCTGTTTTCTTTGGAACTAAAAAGAACCTTGAGTAGATTCCGGATCCTTGCTGGTCTGCTGGAACTGGCTGAATTGCTCTTTTCGCAAGCAGCTTTGAAATTTCCAAAACCGCTAGATCCCTTTGAGCGGTGGAACATCTGGAAGGGATTTTTTGATTGGTTTGGAATGCGAAGAAAGGAAATAGAATAGCCTTGAAATGACGGACTGTACCCATTTGTCTTGAGTCAGGGATAGCCAGGCTTCTGGGTACAGTGACAATCTTCCCCGACTGCCTCGAAGGTGGGCAGTCGGGCAACACCTCAGGGATGTTGAAAGGGCTTATCAGAGAAGGCTTCTCGATTGCCCTGGTTCTGGAGCCCCTGCCTCGAGGGCGTCTACCATTGTTATTCCCGCCTCTGCCTCTGGCGGGGAACCGACTCTGTGCGTCAGGCGAAGTCCCTTGAGATTGTTTACGGAACCACATTTTTCCACTTTTCTGGCCTTTGGGGTAAGGCCTAGAAGGAGTAGAAAAACGGACTCCGACGGCAGAAAGAGTCTTGCCATCAGTCTCGCACCTAGTCAAGGTTTCTTTCACTTGAGGACCAAAGAGAGATGATCCATCAAACGGGGAATTAGTGAAAGACGTTTTGAAGGGGTCCGCAAAATTGCATAGCCGCATCCAGGCATGCCTACGTAAGGCCACACCTGTCCCTGCAGCCCTGCTCGCTCCATCAGCCGCGTAAGAAAGAAGGCGCATGGAGGAGTTGGCTATGGAGTTCAGGGTAGCCAGCTGAGTGTTCATCTTATCTTGAAAACCCGCAGCTGTAGGGTCCTTCAACATGTCACTCGCTTCTTTGATCAAGTCCCTTTGAAGACGAGTAAAATGGCACAGGTAGTTCAGCGAACGCATAGCAAATGTCGCTGACGAGAACATCCGCTTCCCGTACCTGTCCATGGACCTAGATTCCTTGTTAGGTGGATGGACAGGTACTGAAGGATCAGCTAGGTCCTTCTTAGTGGCAGCAGCAACCACCATAGCATCCACAGAAACTCCTTTTGTCAAGAACTGTTTGTCTGCTGGTGCCGTTATGAATTTTGAGGGTCTCCTGGGAGTGGGGTCCACTGAATCAGGAGCCGTCCATGCCTTTTTAGCTACCAGCTGCATGAGGGGGTCAAAGGGGGGAGACACCCAGGAGGTGGAAGGATGAGAGCCAAATGCCTCAAGGTACACAGATTCATCCTCCGAAGGGTTGAGGGCTGGCCAATTTCCCCTCTATTTGAGGATTTCTAGAATGTCTGCAAAAGAGACATCTTCAGAAGGGGAACGGGGGGAACCCTCGGAATCCTCTAAATCTGTGTAAGATGTGATGGACTCAGGTGAGTCAATGTGTTTCCTCTTACACTTCCTCTTCCGAGGGGGCTCTTCTGCCAAATCAGGAGAGGCCTCGGAAGAGGATGAGATCCCCACAGGGGGTTCCTGAGGAGCTGGCTCTCTGCGGTCCGGGATGAGGGAGTGAGTCGACTTGACCTGAGGCACCGTAGAGGGAGGGGCGGATGGAGCAGACTGTGGAGTAGAGCCAGGCTCTAACACACTCCGCATGACCTCGAACGCACCCCTGTCAGGCAGAGCCAGAGGTCCCCACTCCGAGAAGCTGAGAACCTCCCTCGGCACCGACAGTGATGGCTCGGAGGCGATGTCGGAGCCGAACTCACCAGCCCGAAGCTCCGAGAGGAAGAGCGGGTCGGACAAGGGTCCGATGCCACTCACCCTCGAGCCGACGAGGGAAGTCCGGCGCCGAGATTCTTCGAAAGAAGAAATCGGAGCCGACGATGGAGCCGAAGACATCTGTATCGGCTCCGACGCTACCACAGTCTCGGTTCGAATGCCCGCCCGAGCTCAACGGAGTCACAGGAGGAACATACTGATGGACAGGGGCAGGCATCGACTGATGAGTCGGGCTCTGAAGCATTTGGGCCAGTGCCTCGGACTTAAGAAGTCGACTCACTACCCTCTGAAGGTCATGATCCGACAGCCTCGATGACCTAGAGGAGTGAGATTTATGGCTCCGTTCAGACAGCAGAGGAGATGCTGGAGCCGAATGAACGGAGCCAAGGGATGGTGACCTAGATCTCTTCCTAGATGTCGGCTCCGAAGGTCTGGTCGGAGCCGACAAAGTAATTTCTAATACCTCGGCTCCAGCCGGAGCCGAGGGAACCACAGAAGCTGTAGACTCGCCGGCTCCAGCCGGAGCCGATGCAGACGTAGGTTTAGTAGCCTTAGGTCTCGACTCAGTAGCTGGAGCCGAGGACCTAGAAGCCTTGGAGGGCTTCCCAGAGACAGAAAGGGAATCCTCAGGCTTAAGTAGACCCCTTAGGATCAATTTGTTCTTTCTTTCCTGCAGGACCCTGGGGCTGAAGCCGTGGCATACAGCACAGGAGTCCTGCAGGTGCAAAGGCCCCAGGCAGTAGACACAAGAAGTGTGACCGTCTGTCAGAGACATTTTCTGACAGCACGCATCACACTTCTTGAAGCCTGAGACCTTTGTGTCTTTAGACATCCCAGAACAAGAAAGTGTAACCACACACACTCAGACAGACACACTGATTACACTTTATCTTATTTTTAAAAACTCAAAAATAAAACAACTATCAAAAGGTTTTAATTAAGAGAAGCAACACACACACACACCACTAGGGAATGGGGGAAAGGCCTGAAGGCCCAAGGGAGAACTTTTAAGTTCTTGTGGGAAAGAAACGGGATTTTTTGAAAAAAAGGGGTTAGAATTCCACTAAACTAAGGGAAATGTAGTTAAAATTAAAAATAAAGGGGTTTAAGTATCCTAACTTTACTGAAAGTTTACTTACCAAGAAGCCGGTAGAAAACCAACACCTCGATCGCTGTAGCGGCAAACGAGATCTGAGGTAACTCACGCCTAGCATTGTGGGATATAAGGGGAGCCTCGAGCCGGTGGAACCAACTCTCGAGCTTTTAGAGTGGCCGAGTCGGAGCCGAGGTCGGCTCCGAACCCATCCAGCAAGAATGAAGGCGAGATAGACAACTTAACATAAAAGTATTGACATATATTAACAAATGCAGAGTGTAAATAGCAATGCTGCAGGAGAAATAATTGGGGAAGAAAAAAAAAAACGTGAATTTGACAAGGAGGATTTTAGAATGGACATTCAGCAGAATATCAGGGACACAGGGAAAAGAGGAATACTTTTAGTAATTGCTAGAGGGGCTACAATAGTGAGAGAGAGGAGTGGGAAAAAGACAAAAGGATAGATTTGTGGTTGTAAGGGACTACTGGCAAGGAAAGATGATTACGAAGGCACTTATTTATATTCTACTGAAAACTGCCATTATTAAAACGTAAGAAAATTTTGGGAGAAATAATCAGCATTCAGCAAGGAGTATTATTTGTAGGTGAGGACTGGAATTTGACTTGCAATAATGAAGATCTGTCAGGGGATCTAGATGGGAAAATATAATAGGAGAGAGTAGATTAATGAAGACATTTATGAAAATATCTGGTATATAAGATGTGAATTCAGTAGTAGGAAGTCTGACAGAATTTACATATTCCTCAAGGTACAATAACTGGGCTAGACTAGATAGAAATTATATTTCAAAGGAATATGTGTATTTAATTGAAAGCTTCAACTCATATCCAATAACTATTTCTGATCATGCATCAATAAAAATGAAGGGCAATGAAGTAAAAATAAGAATCTGGTGCTTTCCCACATACCTGTTATTAATTTAAAAGAAATTTAAGGAATGAGTAGTGGAAACTATTCAAGAGTTATTGGGAAAGATAGAAATATCTTCAGCGGTTATAGCTAGTGACTGGGATAAACTGAAAATGGAATTTAAAAATAGGATTGAAATAAAAGAGAAACAGATATGGTTAAGAAGTAATAGAAATTACTCAGAGGGGCTGACAAAGGTTAAAATATTGCAGAATATGGGGAATCTCATAGAACAAGAGAAGGAGCAAATACAGAGAGGTAAACAGAAAATAAGGTAGTATCTGGATAATATGTATGAGTTTAGAAAGATTGCAGTTAAGCAACTATTTTTGATAGCAACTCCAAAGCACAAAAACGTTTAGTATGATGACTTAGGCAACAGAATGTTAAAAGGGTTGTCACCAAACTTAGGGATCCTATAACAAGAAAAATAGAGAGATCCTGTAGAGGTTTTAGAAATATGGAAATTTTATGACAATTTGTATAAAGCAAAGAAATGTAGAAATTAAGAAAAGAGTACAGCTGAAAATATTTATGGAAGATTTAATTATGCCAAGGTTAGAAGTAGACGAGGCTCAACAACTAACAGTTAAGAGAGAGTGGGATGAGATAAAAATAGTGATGCATAATCAATCTTTGTGAGTCTCCAGGAACAGAGGGTATTTCTGTGAACGTTTGGAAATTAGGAAGGAAGTGATAAAAGAAATGGAAGCTTTTATTTAACAGTATTTTAAAAAGAGGGGAAGCACTAACATCTTGGAAGAAAGCTATGGTGGCTGTGTTACCTGAAGATGGCAAAGACCTTTCAGACCCAGCTTCATAGAAACCCATTTCATTTTTAAACCATGATTATCAAGTATGTATGTCTACACCAGTAAAAAGAATGGCATGGGTGTTGCCTAAATTGATAGATGTGGATCGATGTGGTTTTATGGAGGGGAGGCAAACATTTGACAACATTAACAGAAGAATGATGATCCAGAGGGAAGCAGAATGTAAGAAAATACCTCTCTTGTTGTGGGTCTTGATGCAAGGAAAGCAGCTGGCAGAGTAAGCTATGATTTTATGAGTAGGGCATTGGAAAGGCTATCATTCCCTGATACAATGATGTTAATTAGAAGGATTGGAGGCAAGAATTAAAGTGGAGGAGGTTCCTCTCAGATAAGCTGTGTCTGAATAGATGAAGCAGGCAGTGGTGTCCTCTCCCCTTTGTTATTTGATTTATAATTAGTGCCTCTGACAAAATAAGGGACTCAGAAATACAAGGATATTATTGGTATGGTAATCAAGAAAACTTGACTTTATTTGCAGATGGTATTATTTTATACCTGATAAATCCATTAAAGAACATCTCAGTGTTGTGAAACATTTTTAAACAATTTCAAGTCTTTTGGGGATATAAAATTAATGAATATAAAACAAAGTCTGTAGCCGTAAACTATGTACCCACACACAAATTGGTTCAGCAATACCCATATTTATGGGGACATGATAAGATGAAGCATTTAGGAGTATGGCTTAAAAGGCTTCTGTTATGGCAGCTAAAAATATGTGGTAAGGGACTAAACAAAAGATAATACAAAAATTGAGAAACTGTAAACTCTTATTTATGGCTATGGATAGTAAAAATACAATCAGTGAAAATGTTTTTAGTCCCTGGTCTTGTATATGAGTCAGGAATAATTTTATCAACCCAAAGAAGAGTTGGGGACAATAATACAGAATTGAAGCAATTTATCTGGATGGGAAACAGGGCAAGACTTAAGTGACATAAGTTTTTTTAACACCTGTACTGAATTATCACTTGTGACAGGGGCAAATTTACATTTACACAAAGTAATCAAACTGTATTAACAAACATACTTCACATATATTGCTATATATCATATAATCTAAGCAATATTATGTAAATTATTCAATTTCTGCACCCTTTTTTAAAACAAGAAGCATCTTTATTAAACCATCACTTGTGACATAAGCAATCATACATTTATATAAATGAAAACAAACCACACCAACAATCCTATTTGCAAGCATTTTACACCACAAACCATACTGACACACTGCCAGTTGCAAACATTATACATCATTTACAATCTACCCGATCATTTTCAGTCAAACATTCCACCCCTATATGTATTGTTCCCACAATTCCCATTTTTCCTTGTAGTGTGCTCCTATCCTTTTCTAAAAATATCAATTCCAGTTGTTTTATCTCTGTTACTATACTCACAACTTCAAATATAGTTGGTTTAGGTTTTAATTTCCATTTTCTAGTAATTGCTTTTTTGGCTGCCACCATAAGTAGATACAGCAAGGTCTTACCATGTCTAGGCAAATCCAGTTCTGTATCACAGCTCAGAAAAATCTCCCTGGTCACACCTATCTACCAACCCAGCATCTCCAATGGTGAGTCCCACAGGGAATCCTTAAAATCTGCCAACCCACTGCACTACCAGAAAATGTTCCCAAATACCTTCTTCCCCGTCACACCTCCAACATTTGTTGTCTACCCAAGGCAAAATTCTCTTGAGTCTACTTGGGGTATAAAAATATCTATTTAAACATTCCCAAGTAAAAATCCTAAGTCTTCTAGATTTTGTTGCATATTTGGGAGACATACATATATGCTCCCATTGTTTCTTTGTGAATTGCTTGTCCAGTCTCACTTCTCAATCCTTTCTAATCTCCTCTGGTTGATTCTTATAGTTATCATGCGATGTTTTATATGCTCTATAAATTATTCCTTTTTTAATGGTAGCTTCTGTTCGAGATTCGACTTAAAACTGTACCAGTGCTGGTCTTTCATTTAGGACACCCATATTTCTTTCTCTTTGCCTATACTCTGATACCAATCCTTGATAGGGAAAACAATCTCTAACCCGCGGTCCAAATAAATTCTTGGCCCCTTCCCATTCTATTACATTTCCCTCTCTAGTTATTTGCTCCCAATACCTTGGTCCCTTTGCCAGTTTTCTCCAATAAATTCCTGCCCCCTCTTGCCTATTTTCTATATCCCTAATTGCAGTCATCCCTAATAGCAGAATCTCCTTTCTCCATTCCCATGTTGCCCTAGTTCTTAGAATATTTTCTGCTACTTTATGGATATATAAGTGGCATAAGTTGATCCTACAAATAGAACAAGGTGGTTTAAGTTTACCTGAACTGAATGGATATTTTAGAGCGACACAGTTAAGGCTCATATACAAGCAGAATGTTATAATTCAAAGTGGAAAGAAAACATGATGAAGCAAGGGGGAAGTTCAAGAAACAGAGTGTAGGATTTTGGATGCAGATGCTGAAGAATAATAACCACCATACAGAATACTATATTCATAACTTACTAGAAAGTATTCTAAGAACTAAGCCATTACCAGAATGGAGAAAGGAGATTTTGCCACTAGGGAGGACTGCAGGTAGGGATACAGGAAATAGGCAAGAGAGGGATGGAATTTACTGGAGAAACCTGGCAAAGGAACCAAGATATTGAGAGCAAGTAACTGAAGCATGAAAGGTAATAGTATGGGATGAGGCCAAGAAGATATTTGGATTGACAGGCTGGAGACTACCTTCCCTAGCAGGGCTTGACCTCAGAGTACAGGCAAAGAGAAAGGATTAGGGGGATTTTAAGTGAAAGATCTGCTCTGGTACAGTTTCTAGTAGAGTCTAGAAATGAAACAGATTTAAAAAAAAAGGATGATTAGTAGGGCATATAAAATATTGCATGATAACTATAAAAATTAATCAGAGGATGTTAGAAAAGATTAGGAAGAGAGCTTGGAAAAGCAATTAACAAGAAAACAAGGCAAAGACATATGTGTGGCTCCCAAGTATGCAACCAAGTCCAGAAGGTTTAGAATATTTGTTTTGAAGTGTTTGCATAGGTATTTTTATACTCCAAGCAGATTTAAAAAAAAATGTCCTCAGTAGACAGCAAATGTTGGTGAAGAAAAGGGTAAATGGGAACATATGTTTTGGGCGTGTAATGAGTTGGCAGATTTTAAAAATTCCATAAGAGTACTCTACCAGAAATATGGGGGAGCAAGTGGCTGTATGGAAATGATTCTTTTGAACTGGGATACAGGAATTGAATTGCCAAGACATAGCAAGACTAAGTTTAATTTTGTTGGCTGCCAAAAAAAACAATTATTAAAAAATGGAAATCGAAGTCTATACCAATTGTATTTGACGTTTTGAATATTATAAAATAGATAAAAGAACTGGAAGAGGGATCTTTAAAAAAGGGAAGGAGCAAATTACATAGAAATAAATGGAAATTGTGGGAACAATACATTCATAATAGTGTTCAGGAGGAGGAGTGAGGGTTAAGGAAAGGCAGGAATTCAGTCATTTTTTTCTAATGTTGGACTGATGATGCTAGCAAAGAAAATAAATGTGATGTGTATTGTATTTAAATGGAAAAATATTAAAATGCTTTGTTTTATTTTCTGTTAATGTATGTTCACCCATGCCTTAACTGATAATTTATAAAGGTGTTTTTAAAAAAAAGGACATTCATTACTGCCAGCATCTCTGACATTTATGAGCTCCTGCCTCTCATTTGTTCCATGAACCTTGCACTTTCACTGCTTTTGAAACCACTCTCCACACCAGATTTTAAGTGGCTGTTATGACAGACTGACGACAAGGTGGGAAGCAGACTGTGAGACCTGGATTCAGAGAGAACTCTTCTTACAAACCCCAGAACAGATCTTAAAGTACAAAGAATGGAGAAGCTAGCCCAGGATGACCTGAGTCACCACTGAGTTTTTCCCATATGAACTGTTGCACCCTAAATCCTGAGAAATTCTTGGCAAATACCAGAGTTTCATTGGAAAAACTCTGGAAGTAGTTCAGGTACATATTTACTTTGGAGGGAGATGCCTTCCTAAAGCAGACTCTAGCAAACATCCCAGAAAATCTATTCTGTAAGAAGGGATTAGAGAAGATTCTTCTAATTTTATTTGGAAACCCAGACTGAGTTGGAGATTCTGAACACATGCCAAGGGCTCTTGACAATTGGAATAAGAGTCCGCAAATATTAGATAACTGTCCAAATGTGAATGCATTGGAGTCTGCAGTTATTTGAACCAGACACTTTGTAAATATCGTTGTAACTCTATTTAGTCTAGAGGGTGAAACAGGCAACTGATACGACAGTAGAAGCAGAAACATCTGAAATGGTTGTCAACTGGGATGTCATGGTAGACAACTTTTAAGTATAACTATGCCATGAAAGCTAGTGAAGGAACAAGAGGTAACAGGATGTGAAAGATAACATCTCTAACTTATGGAAATTGACAAAAGGATTAGGAAAGGAGAGGTCTAGCATAGGCCTCCAAGTCCCTTATTTCTTTTCCTTTGGCATTAGAAAAATCTGCGAATAAAACCCTCCAGCCATTTGGTAGGTGGATACAGGTTCACTGATCCCCTGGAAACTGGGAAAACTGGTTTACTAGGCAATGAGGGAGTTACTTCCCACAGCCAAGTGTACCCCTCTTGAGTGAATTTTATAATCTATTTATTTGAAATTATGTGGTGCCACAAGGGAATGTGTGGATTCTGAGAAAGGGAAAGATTGCCATTGTGAGGAGGGTAAGCATAAAGAGGTAAATGGGCATTTTGACATTTTGGACTGTCCTTGATTTTATTTTATTTTATTTTATTTTATTTTACATTTGTTAACCGGGCTAGTCCAACTGGATACAAGTCCATTTTCAGTGGAGGCCCGAGGAGAAAAGCTCCGCTATCTACTACATGGTAACAAAACAGTTCATACAAAATATTCACAATGGTTATAAGTCAAGTGTGGTAGTAAAACACAAATAAGAAAGGCAGTAGGAACAGTTTCACGGAGATAAAAAAGTAGAGGATAGAGAGAGAAGGAAATTATATTAGTGAGGATATGGTAAAAAAAAGGGAGAGAAGGATTAAGTTTTTTTATATTTTGTATTTTCCTAATCCTTTTGTCAATTTCCATAAGTTAGAGATGTTATCTTATATTTTTTTATATTTTGATAGGCATTCCCTTTCATTTTACAGGCTCATTGAGTCCTTGCCACTGTTTTTTTTAATCCTGGTTGTTGTAACCTTGCTGTTTAAATTGCGTTTTGGAAAAGGGAGCTAAGGTGGAGGGGAATTGTCTTCTTTGCCTTACAAAGGAAGGTTGTAAGACTTGGGTTATCCTTTCAATCCTCCTTTGCTCTCTCTCTCTTTCATTGAGCCTGAACTGCAGAAGGGCAAAACAGAACATTGTTGTCGAGGAGGGAGTTTAAAATCTCAGATGCAACACCTTCAGGCACATGTTGAAAATGCAGCTTATCAAATCTCATCAAGACTGACGCAGAAGAAGCAGCAACATAGGAGCATTTTAAGGAATGTTTAACTATATGAGAAGCAGATAAAAGAAAAAGCATTAAAAGGTAAGTCACACTTTCCTTGGAATCAAAACTTGAGAAGACAGCCCAGTAGTATACCTTCTCCCTCCAATCACTGCTTTTCTGATTGAAAGCCAGTGTCAGTAAGAGCATGAACCTTTTTTTTCATTTCTTATCTGAAGGGAGAACAGGCACACTAAAAGCATAAATCAATTCCAAGGTAAAATTTCTCTGCCCATAGAAACAGAGTCAGGAGAATTTTTTTTTTTTTTTACTTTTTGTTTTCTTTCCCTGGGAGAATCCCTGGAAAAAGACTGAACTACTCCCTTACATGGCTAAGTAGAATACTTCCACCCCAGCAAAAGTGGTTCTCCCTTACCTGAAGAGGGTAACCCTACAGCAGCAGATGTCTATCCCCAGTCCTGAGTGGCTGTATGTGCTACAGTAGAAGAACTGGGAAGACAACAATGAGTACTCAAAGGATCCAAGTCCGGACACTGCACAGTCAACCACTGTTGACTGAGGCAAATAAACAGGTTGGGCACCCAAGACATCCTGATAATTTTTTTCTTGTTGCAGATGGGGAAGGAACCAAGGAGACTTGTAACTGCTCCATAGGTCCAGCCACAAAGGAAGCCTTGAATCCAGGTAACAGAACCTGAAAGAGTTAATAAATCTCTGGGCAGTCTAAGAAAGGTTAAGGTAAAACTACAGTGGAAGTCCTCCAAAAGCACAAAATTCCGTCACAAATACAGGATTACTATTCCAATGTGTTTGAAAAAAAAAGTACAAATAAACAAATACTCGAATTTTACACAAGCTTCCACTGAGTAAAGCCTCTGACAGTGTTAGTCTGCACAAGTAGATTTCCTAGCAGTTATTGGTTCTGACTTGGATCTGAGACCAGCCATATCCAAAAGACTTTAGCTCCCTGAGCTCTGTCTCCTCTACCCATAATGCCTAACTCTGACTGATTAACCTCAGATCACGTTTGCCCCTCCAACAAAAAATTCCACTGCTTAGCTCAAAAATCTGTCACCACCAACCCCCAAACAGAAGGATGGAAATAGCACCACAACTCTCTCGACCAAAGGATTAACAGAACATAAAACAGAAAGGGGCAAGTGGGCGGGATGGTTGAACTAGACAGAAAGAGACAACACAGTTCTATTGTTATAGGTTCTTAGAAGGTTACTCGGTTAAGAGCCCTTACAAGCCTAGCCATATTTATCCAGAGTTGCCCCAAATGACAGTGGATAAGTGAGTGAAATTCACAGACGTAAGGGTCTATGGTAGTTAATAACAGCTTCTGTTGTCCAGCAGGGAAATGGGCACAACCACAGGGGTGAATTTGCGGTCATCCATCCATTGATCTAGGTTGCATCTGAACAGGGACAGGAATGGGCTCTGTTTCGCATGAACTGGAAGCTTGTTTCAGAGAACTGGCAGTCTCTGGAAGCTGCATCTCTCTCTCTCTCTCTCCAGCACGGCCTGTTCATGTCAAAGGCTAGGTTAGGATCCCTAGAGCGAGTGACCCTTGTGCAGTTTGACTTACGAATGTGTAGCATTTCCATCAGGGTTGGGTCAGAGTCTGCCCTGTAAGCTAGGCACAGGTCACCTCTTAGCAACCTGAAGGAGATAAAAATACGGTAACAGAGCTTTCACTCCTTCTGAGTTAAGACTCTTCTGTACCCTGTAATTTCTTGGTGAGAAACCTCTGTGGTCTCTCCAATTATTGCAGGTGTCTGGTGAGGTACATGCAAAAGGAAAGATTGTACTCAATTATTCATCCATTGAGGGCAAAGTATAATGTCAGGTTCAACCTGTTGGACAGAGTACTGCAGCCACATTACAACCTTGGAAGGCCCAAGGAGAGCATGTTCCCACAGCATGGTGGAACCAAAAGAGGCCCCGGACCTTGAATGAATATCCAACTTGTGTGACACAAAGGTATGATGACCCACCCAAGTAGCAGCAGCACAAATGTCATTCTTAGCTGCTCTTAACAGGAAGGCCATAGAGGTAGCTATGGCTCTAACAGAATGACCTTTCAGTTTGCAAAGCAAATTTTTACCTTCTTTAATCTAAACAAAAGAAATGCAATCAGATAGCCACTTACAGTAGACTTAAATACTGTTTTTCCCAACTGGGCTTTAGAGAAAGAAACAAGCAACTGGTTGGACCTTCTGAAGGGCTTGGGCCTAACCAGATAAAATCTCAACTGCCTATGAACATTGAAGCAAATATTCTCCTTTATTTGAAAACTCAGAGAAGTATACTGGTAAATGAATGGCCTGATTTAAAGTGGTCTCCACAGCCACCTGAGGCAAAAAGACAGGATTTGTTCTGACAGGCACTCTGTCTTTATGAAAAAATCAGGTATGGAGATATCAAGGATAAGTTCTGCACCTCTGACACCTGCCTGGCTGATGTAAGTCACCAAGAACAGAGTCTTCCAAGACAAAAAGTTCAAGGAAACCATGACCGATGGTTCAAAAGGAGGTCTAGCAAACACTTGAAGCATAAAGGGCAGATCCCATGGAGGAAGTGGTCTCCAACAGGAGGGTGCAATAAAAAGGTTCCCTTAAGGAAGGCCTTTGAAATCTTTAAAGCCACTACTGGCATATTAACTCTACCAATGTGAAAGTTAGAAATGGCTGCCAACTGTCTTTAATAGTGGAAAAAATAGATCTTGAATTAAATAAGTGAGACAGAAAATCAAGGATAATGTCTACTGGTTCTAAAAGGTGTCTACACCTTTAGAATAAGCCCAGAGGAAGAAGTATCCCCACTTGCTAGTGTAGACTTTGTGAGTAGAAAGTTTCTGAGATGAGGACAAAATGATCTGGCAGGTCCAAGCCTGGTGGATAAGAAGTTGGATCCTGAATGGGATCCAGAATCCAGGGAGGACACTTTAGGTGAGGCCAACTAAAGGGGAACCACATCTGTTGGGGGTCAAAATGGAGCAATGAGGATTACATTCACTCTGCAATGGGCAGCTTTGTGGAGGAGCTTTATTAATGGAGTAGGAGGATACATGTACAGGATACCTGGGAGACAAGCATATAGAAGAGCACTGATGCATGACTGTCCCCGTGGGAGAACTCAGGCATAATAAATACTGTACTTGGTGTTGGATGGAGGAAAACTGATCGCAACAAGGAGTGCCTCAGTCGTGAAAGATCCAAGCAGCAACCCTCAGATTTTGGGACTACTTGTAAGGAAGAATGTTCCTGTTTAAACTCTGCTAAAATGTTGGACTTTCCCGGGATGTGCATTGCTACCAGAAACCATTGAGAAGAATTCACCTACTGCCAGACCCTCATGGCTTCCCAGCAAAGAGGATATGATCAAGTTCCTATGTTTGTTCAGATACCAAATGACAGACATATTGTCCTTCTGTACTGAGGTCACACCTTTGGGAAGGTGTCCTGAACGACCTGCAATATATGAAGGACTGCCCTCATCTTCAAGACATTGATGTAAAGCTTGGTCTCAGCTGTCATCCAGGTCCCTTGGACGGTCTTCCCTTCAAAATGCCCCCCATTCGAGAAGGGAGGCATCCACTGTGACCTTACTCTGTGGGGAAGGAGTAACAAACAGTCTCCCAGCCAATACCAAGGGAGACTCCAACCACCATTTGATTTGACTCTGGCAAATCTGTGTCAATTTTATTGAAAATCCATCAGAAGAGTCAAGTAAGACTATCAAGTTGCTAGTGTCTACTGCAGAATCCTCATATAGTACCTTGCTAAGGGAAACAGACAAATTGCCATGGCCATGTGACCTAAAAGTTTGAAAACCATGGAAGCCAGAAATTTTCTGTAAGACAGTAAGGAGGTGGCCTGAAGGTGAAGGGTAGAAACCTTGTATGCTGGAAACTTGGCAATCTGAGAGCATGTGTTCAGCTGACAGCCTATGAACTCCAACATCTGTATGGCTGCGGACTGGACTTCTGATAGTTTATGCTCATTCCCAAGGAAAGGCACAATTGGAGTAAGGAATCTCTGGCCCTGACTTATGATGCCCTAATGGAGGTGTGAGAAACCCATCTTCTAGGTACTGGATGACCTGAAACCCCTACAGCCTCAGCCAGCCTTCCATGACTTGCTATACACTTGGTGAACACCTGGTGAAGCAGTGGTGAGACCAAAGGGTAGTGCTTTGAATTGGTAATGATTGGCTCCCAGACAGAAGTGCAGAAACCTCCTGGACTGCCTCGCTACCTTTATATGATGGGAGGGTTTACTATCACACTCTGGAAATGACCTTGTTCGTTTAAGCATGTCATCAAAATATGTCAAAATTCAAAACGATTTTATGTCCCTATTTTGAACCATGTTAAAACAGTGTGTTCAGTATTCAATGTTTTTCAAATATGACTGTTGAATTGAATGTGCCGTCCAGATATCAGGATTACAGTTTCGGTAAGTGTACTTTTGATTTTACAAAACTTTGAAAGTATACTATAAATGTAACACTATTTGGACAAGGTCATTTCCAGATTGTGATAGTAAACCTGATGGTAGGTGTCCTTGAGGTTTATTAAGCACATCCAATCACCCTTCCTCAAAACAGGGAGGACTGCACCTTGACCATCTGGAACCTGGTCTGTTTCACAAAGTGATTTAACCTGTTCAAATCTAAGATTGGCCTGAGTATTTGTCATTCTCTTTTGGGGGAAATAAAAATGGAATTATGTAGCCTCTGGATATGACTCGTAACACTCTAGTGGCTGAGGTGATGGGCTCCCAAGCTTTTGGATGAACACCCAAAGGACCCTCAACTGCCTCCAGTGTTGGACAGTGAGGTGACCCTTCAGGGGTACTAGAAGGGCCTCCCAGAGAAAGCACCATGGAAACCCTGATTCTGCCAATTCCCACTGCAATGCAGGTGACACCCATTCTGATTACCCCCTCACCATGGCAGAAGCCTTTGCAGGAGCATTTTGAAAGAACTGCTTTGCTTTTCTAAAGATGAGTCATTTCCCCCCTTCTGATTCTGAGACAAGGTCTGTTGGGGGATAGTAAGCTCACTCCAATGGCATACAGAATCTTTCCATCCCACTGGCTCTTGGTCAAGCTGTCTTTAACTTTAGGCCTAAAAACTGAGGAGCCATCATACTATGCATAACAAAGGATCCCGTGAAACTGTCTCCAAAGTTACAGTGTGTTATCCAAGCATGATGAGGCTAGCAACTGCAGCCTAGCCCAGCCCATGCCATCAGATGCGTTAGAAAGCAGACACATGGATAGATTAGCAATAGACTGCAATGTGGACAACTGAGTCTCTGCAGTCTTCTAAGACTCTGGAATCTGTTATGTCTTAACCATGCAACACCTCAGGCACAATGTCGTGTGGGCAAGGTAATTTAACACCCTCAATGCAAACATGGCTGATGTGAGGAAGTGCTTCCCCAACAGGTCCAAAGCCATAGATTTCCTGTTTGGGGGGGGGGGGAGACCAATGAACTCTTTTCCAAGATTTCCTTTTTGCTGTTTGCTGGCTCCCGCTACAACAGTATCAATAGCAGGACCCTTACTCAAATACTGATGATCCTTGGGAGAGGCCAAGATTTTATCAGGCTATTTCCAGGCCCTCAGAGACACCACTCAATGAGTGTGTATAGAAGGGGACCACTCAATACATAGGCCTACCCTGAAAACCTCCAGAAACACTGACTCCTTTGGTGACAGGGCTTCAACTGTCCAACCCCAGCATTGACAGAGCAGCTCTATAAGTTCAGCAAAAAAGGTCTACTCATCAGGGGGATTTTGGGGACATCTCTCCTTCCTTAAGGGTGGTTGTCCTCAGTGACAGATTCCTCTGGGAAATCCAGGTGCTTCCTCTTGCACCTCCTTTCCCCAAAACCTTCCCAACTGGGGACACCTGGGGAAAGCAGAATAGGCTAGGCCCTGGATGCTGGGTAGCTTGGAGATTAGTCACAGCAGGCTGTTCTGGAGCATGCTGATGCAATTCTGCAGACAGACAACAATGACAAGAGATGCCAGTTGGTACCATCTATTCTGTCTTCATGTGGGAGAACATCCTCTCCATGATGTTGAAAGCAGAAGCTGAAGCTTGCTGCCCGGAGCCCGTATTCATGGAATGTGATGACTCAAAGAGCATGCTAGACTCCAGAGCCACTCCCACCTGCCTCAACAGCATACCTCTCAACCATACTGAATTCCTTGTAATTTTCTGGTTTTGAGGTTAAAATAATGGGGTGCCATGAATTCCTGAGTGGCCCCTTGAAATCATGATATTTTTTTCTTTATTTACCCTGACCACTGACTGCCTGCCTAACTGCCTTTGAAAAAGGTACTGCACATTCATTCCTTGGTTTCATCATATTCTCAATATAACTTATTTGGTTGCTTGATGTTTATAAATATTATCCATCCCCCTTTAATGCTGTCAAGCCATATCCACAGTCCCACTCTTTTAGTGACCTCACAAACATTCATCTTCAAACTCGTGACTTGAGATTATTGAACAGGCAAAACAGAAACTCTGGTTCGATGAGTTGCTTTTATCCTAATGAAGTGACAACCACAATTACTCTCTCTTACTGGGATTTAGTTAATTAGTTAAAATTAACTGTGCATAGTGTTTCCCCATAGCAATGTCAGAATTATGGGTTGGATCAAACCAGGATGGTGCCCTCCTTTACTTTTATAACAAATCTGAAAGCAGGTATTTCTGCAAGAACACTAATGCCCTTCACCTTATTTGATACATGACTTTTACCTAAATTAGAACAGTATAACTGGCAGTAATTCTTAAAAATGTGTCATTGAATTGATGAAAGTTATACACAATTCTCACTCAGCAGTAAACAGATAAAAGACATGACACTAAGAGATGAAGTGTATTTTCCAGCTAAGCATACTTTTTACCCTGTAGTTTTAACTAAGAATTTTAATTTCCTGTGAAGATCAGTACTAGGCTAGCTACCATGCCCACCTGCTACAGTGGGATTAGCATTTCTCCACCCAAAGCCAACACAACTGGTTCCACAGCTCCAAATAGGCAGGAATATTTTGTCAGGCAAAATTCTGGTTGGTTTTTGGCATTTTCTATGTATACCTCCAACAGTATTACAAAAAAAAGTCCTGTAACGGATTTCAAGTGATTCGCAACAAACTCTGTAGAGGTTATATTATTTTGTTTTGTTTTTGCTCATGTGGATCACATTACCTCCAGTAAAATAAGAAGTTATGTACCTACCATAACGTTCCATGTTAGTTGTCTTCTCTCGCCTTCTTTCTTGCTGGATGGGCTCGGAGCCGATCCTCAGCTCTGACTCGGCACTTGCTAAGCTCGAGAGCTAATTTTACCAGCTCGAGGCAACCCTATATCCCATGATGCAAGGCGGAGACTACCCAGATCTCATTTGGTAGCTAAGGAAATTAGGAATATATTCTTCCAACTGTAGAGGAGGAAGAAAAAGTAACAATACTAAATGACAATCATAAACATCATAATCCTCTAGAAAGGATCAACCTAATCTAGTGACACTAGAAGCTGATTAGCTAGAAAAAGGATAAAACCTCTTAATAGAAGAGGCATAATCTTCTAGGTCTGACCAGGCTAGGGGGATGGAGGGCGGGACGCAAGAAAGAAGGCGAGAGAAGACAACTAACATGGAACGTTATGGTAGGTACATAATTTCTTAATGTTAAGTTGTCAATCTCGCCTTCATTCTTGCTGGATGGGACCGCGTCCCTAGCACCTCTATCCTGGGTGGCTCAATGGAACAGACACTTGAGAACGGTGGAACCAAAATTCGCTCTGTCTCTGGAGGCAAAGTCTAATTTGTAATGTGAAACAAAGGTATGAGGAGAGGCCCATGTGGCTGCTGCACAAATAGTGTCTATTGGAAGTCTAGCTTGAAAAGCTGTCGATGTAGCTAGAGCTCTGGTAGAATGGGCTTTTGGCTTAGAAATCAACTCTTTGCTTCTGAGCTGATAAATGTAAGTAATCACAGAAGACAGCCATCTAGATAAAGTCACCTTGGAAACTGGAAGGCCTTTCCTGTTCTCTGCATAGGATAGAAACAGTTGATCAGATTTCCTAAAAAGTTTAGTTTTGTCCAGATAATATCTCAGCTGGCGGTGAACATCAAGACAATGTAATTTTTGTTCCGCTCTATCAGAATAATTCGGGAAAAACACTGGAAGATCAATGGATTGATTTAAGTTTGTCTGCGATGCCACTTTTGGTAAGAAAGACAGATTAGTCCTTAGAGATACCCTGTCTTTGTGGAAGATTAAGTAGGGAGGACGAATGCAGAGAACATGAAGCTCAGATACTCTCCTGGCAGAAGTAATGGTGACTAGAAAGTGTCTTCCAAGAAAGAAATTTCAGTGAACAGGCAGCCGCAGGTTCGAAAGGGGGAAGAATCAAGGATGTTAAAATTAAATTTAGATCCCACTGTGGTGGGGGGTCTCTAATCGGAGGTTTAAGTAAAAAGATACCTCGAAGGAATGCCTTGCAAAGTTTATGTGACATAATGTTGTGGTCCAAAAGGCCTATATGAAAATTCGAAATGGCTGCCAGCTGAACTTTTACTGTGGAGGAAGAGGATCCTGAATGAAAAATCTCAGCTAGGAAGTCCAAGACCGAATGAATCGAAGCAGTATAGGGGTCTATGTTCCTAGCTTTTGCCCAGAAGGAGAAACATCACCATTTACTAGTGTAAATCCTACTGGTAGAAGATTTTAGGGAAGTTACTATGATATCCCGGATGGGATTAGAAATCATAGGAAGCCTGGCTAAGGATGGAAGTGGAGCAACCAAGCAGTGAGGATGAGAGAAGGTATGGATTGGTGCAGCTGCCCCGACTGGTGGGTCAGAAGATCTGGAACCGGGTCCAGATGCCATGGCTGTACCAAGAGATAACGCTGTAGGAACGGAAACCATATCTGTCGAGGCCAATAAGGGGCAATGAGAATCAACTTGGCTCTCAAGGCGGTTGCTTTCTGAATTAGTTGAGGTATCAGTGGAAAGGGGGGAAAGGCATAAAGAAGTCCCCGGGGCCAATCTTGGGTTAGAGCGTCTCTGGGGGGATGGCCTGGAAGGGGGAAGAGAGAGAAGAAGTCTGGGCATTTGCTGTTTTGAGGTGTAGCGAAAAGGTCGCAGCAAGGAAGGCCCCACTTCTGAAAAATCTCTTCCGTCACTGATTGTTTGAGAGACCACTCGTGAGGCATGAGAATAGCTCTGCTCAATCTGTCCGCTATGATGTTGGATTTCCCGGGGATATGCGTTGCTATCAGAAACCGCTGAGAAGAGCTTGCCCATTGCCAAAGTCTGAGAGCCTCTCGACACAGTGGATAGGACTTGGTTCCGCCCTGTTTGTTGATATACCACACTACGGACATATTGTCCGTTTGGACTGCAATAGTTCCCAGGGGAAGAGAGTTGTTGAGGGCTTGCAACGTTAAAAGCACTGCTCTCATCTCTAGGACATTTATGTGCAGATGGTATTCGAAAGGTTGCCAAGTGCCATGGACCATCCTGCCTTGATAATGCCCACCCGATCAGGGAGGCGTCCGATGTAACCGTGGTAACCGGGGCAGGAGGAACAAAGGGTCTGCCCTGATGGATTTGAGGGGACGATATCCACCAGGTCAGATGCCTTTTGCAAGTTGGAGTGATTATGATCCTGTGACGCATGGGTAGTTGTTGAAAGGACCATTGGGCGAATAGCATCCATTGTAGAAGACGCATGTAAAAATGGGCAAAGAGAAGAAGTGTTATGGCGGCCGCCATAAGACCCAATACTTTCAGAGCAAATCTGGCCTGAATTTTCTAGCTGAGAAGAATCACCTGGATGTGACTTTGAATGTCCAAGATCTTTTGGTCTGTTAACTTTGCTGAAAGTTGTACGGTGTCCAATTTTGCGCCTATAAAAGTAATAGATTGACAAGGCGACAAGGCAGATTTTTCGAAATTTATAGAAATCCCTAGCCCTCTGCAAATGTGAATGGTGTAATCTCTGGCCTGGAGAAGTTGATGCCTGGTGGTGGCAGTGAGGAGCCAGTCGTCTAGATATGGAAACACCTGGAATCCTTGACGTCTCAGGTGAGCCGTAACCGCTGCCATACATTTGGTGAACACTCTGGGGGCTGTAGTGAGTCCAAAGGGCAGGGCCCTGAATTGGAAGTGACTGGTCCCCAGCCGAAAGCGGAGAAATCTTCTGGAGCACCTGTGAATTTTTATGTGATAGTACGCATCCTGAAGATCTGTCAAGCACATCCAATTGTCCTTGCCCAGAAAGGGTAGAATGGACTGAAGCGTGACCATCTGGAATCTTGATTTCTTTACAAACTTGTTTAGTTTGCTCAGATCTAATATTGGTCTCCAGTCCCCTGTCTTTTTTGGAACTAAAAAGAACCTTGAGTAGATTCCGGATCCTATTTGGTTCACTGGGACTGGCTGGATGGCTCTTTTTGCTAGCAGTTTTGATATTTCTAGTACTGCTAGTTCCCTTAGACCGGGTGGAACGTCTGGAAGGGTTCCCTTTTGCTGAATTGGGGTTTGAATAAAGGGAATTTTGTAACCCTCGGATATAATCGACTGTACCCATTTGTCTTGAGAAAGGGAAAGCCAGGCTATTGGGTACAGCAATAATCTTCCCCCGACTGCCTCCGAAGGTGGACAATCAGGCAACATCTCAGGGATGCTGGAAGGGTTTGACAGAAAGAGGCTCTCTGCTACCCTGATTCTGTGGACCCCCTCTGCCCCTAGGGCGACATCTATTATTGTTGCCCCCTCTGCCTCTGGGGGTAAACTGACTTCGTGCGTCAGGCGTGACTCCTTGAGATTTGCGGAACCACATTTTCCCTCCCTTCTGTCCTTTGGGGTAAGGTCTTGAAGGGGTGGAGAAACAGACTCCTACGGCAGAAAGAATCTTGCCATCTTGTTCGCATCTAGTCAAAGTGTCTTTCACTTGAGGTCCGAACAAGGTTGAACCATCAAAAGGGGAGTTTGTGAAGGACGCCTTGAAGGGGTCTGCAAAATTACAAAGCCGCATCCAGGACTGACGCCTTAAAGCCACTCCTGTGCCTGCAGCCCTACTCGCTCCATCGGCTGCATAAGAAATGAGCCGCATGGAGGAGTTAACAATGGAGTTAAGGATTCCTAGCTGTGAGCTAATCTTATCCTGAGACCCAGCAGCTGACGGATCCTGAAAAACTTCTCCCAACTCTTTAAGAACATCTCTTTGAAGGCGGTTGAAGTGGCACAAGTAGTTCAGCGATCTCATGGCAAAAGTCGCTGAAGAAAAAATCCGCTTGCCGTACCTGTCCATAGTCCTAGAATCCTTGTTAGGAGGATGGACCGGTACTGAAGGATCAGCTAGTTCCTTCTTGGTGGCTGCAGCCACCACCATGGCATCAACTGGGACACCCTTTGTCAAATATTGTCTATCTGGTGGGGCTGTAATGAATTTAGAAGGCCTCCTAGGAATAGGTTCCACCGAATCCGGAGCCATCCACGCCTCCCGAGCCACTACATCCATAAGAGGGTCGAAAGGCGGAGACACCCAGGAGGTGGAGGGTCGAGATCCGAACGCCTCCAGGTATACTGACTCGTCCTCGGAAGGATTAAGGGAGAGCCAGTTCCCCCTCTGCTTAAGGAGTTCAAGGATGTCTGAGAAAGAGACATCCTCAGAGGAGGACCTTGGGGATCCCTCCGACTCATCCAAGTCAGTATCAGATGTAATAGACTCGGGGGAGTCTAGATGTTTCCTCTTACATGTCCTCTTACGCGGAGGTTCACCTGATGGATCAGGAGAAGCCTCGGAAGAGGAAGATATTCCCAATGGGGAAACCTGAGGTGTTGGATCTCTGGGTCCGAGAGCAAGAGAGTGGGAAGAGACGTCAGCAGGCACTGTAGTGGGAGGAGCTGATGGAACTGTCCGTTGACTAAGCCCAGGGGCTAGTACACTCCTCATCACCTCGAAGGCTCCCCCATCAGAGAGACCAGAAGGTTCCCGCTCTGAAGAGATAGGAACTCCAGGCCTCACTGAGAGGGAAGGCTCCGAGGCAGATGTCGGGGCTGAGCTTACCAACGCCGAAGCCCCGAGAGGGAGAACGGGGTCGGACAAGGGTCCGATGCCACTCGTCCCCTCGGAGCCAACGAGAGAAACCAGACGCCCGGATCCCTCCAATGAAGGCCTCAAGGAGGAAATCGGAGCAGAGGACGACGGAGCCGAAAGGGGCGGTATCGGCTCCGAAGCTACAATGGTCACGGTTCCGAGGAGCTCCGGCTCCGAGCTCTGTAAGAGAGTCGAAGGAGGAATGTTTGGTGGATGTGAAATAGCTACCGTCTGTTGAGATGGGCTATGGAGCATTTGGGCCAATGCCAGACACTTTAATAGTCTACTCACCACTCTCTCGAGGTCGTGATCAGACAGCCTGGACGACCGAGAAGAACGGCTCCGATGGCTCCACTCCAAGAGCAAGGGTGATCTCGGAGCCGAACGTATCGATTCTAATGAGGGGGATCGAGATCTCTTTTTAGAGATCGATGGAGCCAAAGGAGCCGAGGATACTTCGGCTCCAGCCGGAGCCAACACTGAGTGTCCAGATTTGGCAGTATCGGCGCCGGATGGAGCCGATACTGTGACTGCTAGAATGGAAGGATCAGCTCTGGCCGGAGCCGATCTCGACACTGGAGAAGTTAAACCAGTAGCCGATGGCTTGGGACTTGCAGCTGAAGGCTTGATAGGTTTCGAGGGCTTCCCCGGCGCCGACTTAGTCGGGGAGCTCTCAGGCTTTAATAAGCCCCTCAATATCAATTTATTTCTGTGCTCCTGCAGGACTCTTGGGCTGAAGGCATGACAGATAGCACAAGAGTCCTGCAGGTGCAGAGGTCCCAGGCAGTAAACACAAGAAGTGTGACCATCTGTCAGAGACTTCTGACAGCACGAGTCACACTTCTTGAAGCCTGAGACCTTTGTGTCCTTCGACATAGCTGTGTCGAGGAAACACAAGTTGTCAAGAAAAAAACACCAACACACACACACAAAAAACACCCAATCCAAAAATCTAAACTAAACAGGGATACAACACAGTCAGACACAAAAAAATCCCTGACAGGAAAAATTTAGGAAGGGGAAGGCCTAAGGCCTAACCTAGGGAAAGGGGATAAATAACCCGAAAAAAAGGGAACACTAACGGGAATGGGGTTAAAATAAGTGTTAAGGTTAACAAAAAACAACTATAGTTATTAAATTTAAAGGGGTGAGACTAAAAGTCTTATTATTAAGAAACTTACCTGGAGCTGGTAAAAAAAGGCACCTCGTTAGCGAAGCGGCAAACAAGATCTGGGTAGTCTCCGCCTTGCATCATGGGATATAGGGTTGCCTCGAGCTGGTAAAATTAGCTCTTGAGCTTAGCAAGTGCCGAGTCGGAGCCAAGGATCGGCTCCGAACCCATCCAGCAAGAATGAAGGCGAGATTGACAACTTAACATCTGCAGTTTACTGCATCTAGTTACTGTCTCAGCAAGTTTGCTTGTAAGTTGGAATGGGACCGGGACGCTTAAGTTCACTGCTTAAGAGCTTAGAGTTGGGAACTTAGGAAAGATGATATATGCCTTGTGTCCTGTTACAGGGAGATAGTAGCAATTTGTCCACTGCAGTGGACTGTGCTCAAGTCAAGATGTCTAGTAAGAGTATAGATTTGGCACCCTATCTGTGTGTCCTGGAGAAAGGTTCCGATGGTTATGGCTTCCATTTCCATGGTGAGAAAGGTAAAACTGGCCAATTTATCTGCCTGGTGGAAGAAGGCTGTCTGAATGAGCATTTGGGATTGTGTAGAGGTGAACGGTGAGAACACAGAGAATGGAAGTCATCAACAGGTGGTAGGGCACGTATGCAAGGTACAGCCACCCACTTGAGTCCACCTGCTCATGGTTGACAGGGAAACCGACCAGATGAAAAGCCACTTGGGGCTGAAGTGTCGGGTGGAGTATATACAGGGTATTCCTGGTGCAGGGTGACAATCTGATCAGTCCTGACCCCAAGAACAAGAGAGTGATAGGCGAGAGAGTGGGAACAGTGCTTCCACAGATACCCCAGTTAGTGGACAGAAAGCAAGGTGAACAGCGAAAATGAGGAGCCTGGGTATGAGAAACTAAAGAATGGTGGAGAAAAGGTGAGTGGTGGTGTAATCCATACTCTGTGCTCTCACAGTCTATACAGCTTATAGGACTCTGAGTCTCTCCCAGTTAATTAATAATAAAGTAGATTGTAGTGGTTTAAATGAGAGCATTAATGTAGCACAATAAAATGATCAAACGTGGAGTATGCATGCCTCTGAACTGTCCAGATTTTTGCCTCATATTTTTGATCTGTTCCTCATAAATTCTGTGGTTTTCCCACTCCGGGTACAGTGTCAGGTGGGGAGTTTGACTGGGGCGGCACACCTGTCAAAGAGTAACGCAGGCGAGCTCAGGGAGGACAGAAACCTCCTGTGGAACAGAACGGCAAAAGCTTGCTTGATCTTGATTTTCAGTATGAATACAGACCATGAAAGCAGGGCAAAGTAACATAAACAAAAAACAGATAGAGAGACTGGAGTACATTAAGCCATTATACATATGGTGCTTATAAGTTAAATGACTAGCTAACCACTAATTTAAACAATAAATTGATAATACCAAGGTTAGTAGTCACGACAGTGTTAAGTCTCTGAATTAACATGTCATTTCTTAGCCATTGTCCCTAAGAAATTTTCAGTTTTGTAGAAGAGGTGCTCAGAAAGTGATTTCTTGAAAACTGATAAGGAATCTTGTGACTTGAGTTTAGGAGTGAGCTTATTCCACAGAGCTGGATAGTATCTAGAAAAGGTGCAGTCCAATTGATGTTTTGAAAGGGGATGGCTGTGTAAAATGGCATTGCCTTGACTACATCTTAAAGAATATATTTATTCTCTGAAATGATAATTTTCTTTTTTAAGGGGGACAACAGCAGTCTTCCAGGATCTTGTACAATAATGTGGAAACCAGAGATGTGGATCTTTTAGTTATGTACTTACCATAACTTTAGATGTTTGGGATCCATCTCGCCTACATTCAAACTGATGGGCTCGGAGCCGATCCCTCGGCTCCGACTCAGCACGCTATGCTATAGAGCGAGGCCTCTTATTGGCTGAGCTATTTCTTATCCCAGGATGCACCACCACTAATCCCCCAGATCTTGTTTGTCCGCATTCATGCACACATGCACAACTTGTTTATATAACATTGTTAGATGTTTCAAGATGAAACAACAGGATTCGGACCTTCTGATATCCTCTAATCTCCAAGGAAGGGGGAAGGAGGGTGGGTTATTGGGAATGTAGGCGAGATGGATCCCAAACATCTAAAGTTATGGTAAGTACATAACTAAAAGATGTTATGTGATCCTATCTCGCCTACATTCAATACTGATGGGACAGCGTCCCTAGCACCTAAATCCTGGGTGGCTCATTGGAAAACACTCCTGAGCACTGTGGAACCAAATGAAGCTCGTCCTCTAGATGCCACATCCAATTTGTAGTGGGAAATGAAAGTGTGCGGGAAGACCATGTAGCCGCAGCACAAATGTCACTAATGGCAAGCTTAGAATGAAATGCTACCAAGTAGCCATAGCCCTTGTAGAATGAGCTTTGACAGAGGTGGTAAGCTCTTTATTAGAATAAGAATAAGCTTGAGTAATACAGTCCCTGATCCATTTGGCAATAGTGACCTTTGTGACGGCTTTGCCCAATTTATTGTCCGCAAAGGATACAAACAACTGATCTGTTTTCCTTGTTTGTTTGGTCCTATCTAAATAAAAACGCAACTGCCTGTGGACATCTAATGTGTGGAATATGAATTCCGCTTTGTTAGAATAGTTCGGAAAGAAGACTGGAAGTTCTAATGATTGTTGTAGGCAGAAACTGGAACAAACTTTAGGGACAAAGGATGGATTTGGCCTGAGAGATACCCTGTCTTTGTGAAAAACCAAGTACGGAGGTTTTACAGACAAAGCTTGAAGCTCTGAAACCCTTCTGGCAGAAGTAATTGCCACCAGAAAGGCAGTCTTCCACGATAGAAATTTTAAATCACATGTCGCTGCCGGTTCGAAGGGGAAGGAAGTTAAGGCGTAACACCACATCGAGATCCCATGGAGGAGCAGGATGAGAAATCGGAGGTCTTAAAAGCACAGCACCTTTCAAGAAGGTCTTACACAATCTGTTGCTCATTAAAGGTGGGTTTATAGATTCGTGAAAATTGGAAATAGCTGCCAATTGAACCTTGATGGTAGAGACTGAAGAGCCTTGATTGAACAGAGAAGTTAGAAATTTCAGTACTTCTGAAACAGGAATAGTGATGGGATCCAGGCCCCGGAGTTGAGCCCAAATAGCAAATCTTTTCCATTTGCTAGAATACAATTTCTTTGTAGCAGACTTGTGGGCCGAAGATAAAATGTGTACAACTTCTGGATCCAATGTAAGACTCCTGACTATAGTTGGAAGAGGAGGAGCCAAGCCGTCAATTTTAAGGTGTGTAGGGACTGGTGGAATAGTCCCGACTGATGCACCAATAGGTCTGGGATCTGATCCAGGAACCATGGACCTTCCAGAGCATATTTCTGAAGATAGGGGAACCATACTTGATGAGGCCAGTAAGGAGCAACTAAGATTATTTTGCTCCCCAAGAGAGATGCCTTTTGAATCACCCTGGGAAGGAGAGGAACTGGAGGGAAGGCATAAAGCAACCCGGTGGACCACGGACGGGCTAGTGCGTCCATAGGGCTCTTCCCCGGAGCCGGGGTGAGGGAGAAAAACTTTTTGCACTTCGCATTCAGCGGAGTCGCGAAGAGGTCGCAACACGGAACTCCCCATTTGCTGAAGATCTGATTTGCAACTGTAATGTTCAGAGACCATTCGTGTGGAGAGAGGATAGTTCTGCTCAGTCTGTCGGCTATCACATTGGACTTGCCCGGGATATGAGTCGCCACTAGAAAGCGTTTGGTCGACACTGCCCATTCCCAAACTCTCATGGCCTCTCTGCAAAGGGGATAGGATTTGGTCCCTCCCTGTTTGTTCAGGTACCAGACCACAGACATGTTGTCGGAGTGAACGGCAATTACGCCCTGAGGGAGGTAATCGTGAAGGGCTTGAAGGGACAGAAGCACCGCCCTCATTTCTAGGATGTTGATATGAAGTAGGGTCTCTTCCGAATGCCATTTGCCTTGGACTGACCTGCCCAGAGAATGCCCCCCCCCCCAATCTGGGAGGCATCCGTGGTCAAAGTGGCCATAGGAGGAGGTGGAACAAAGGGTCGTCCCTGATCCAGATTGGAGGGCACCAGCCACCAGCGAAGGCCCCGTTTGCAGGTTTCCGTGATCCATATGAGGTGACTGAGAGGGAGTTCCTGAAAGGACCACTGAGCTGAAAGAAGCCACTGGAGAATTCTCATGTGCAACCTTGCTAGGGGAACTAGAAGAACCGTGGCGGACATGGATCCCAATAGCTGCAGGATCATTCTGGCTGGGGCTTTGGATCTGGGAAGTAAAGCCCGAACTTGAGCTTGAATGGTTTGTATCCTGTCTGTAGGTAGATAGACCCGCATTCGGTTTGAGTCTATCGCTACCCCTATGAATCTTATGCGTTGAGATGGCAGCAACACAGACTTTGGCCAATTGAAGGTGATTCCAAGGGAATTGCCCAGTGATATAGTGGCTTGTAGGCTCCGCAATAGTAGATGCTTGGAGGTGGCAGTTAGGAGCCAATCGTCCAGATACGGAAACACCTGGAATCCTAGACTTATCAGGTGAGCAGTCACGACTGCCAAACATTTGGTGAACACCCTGGGG
Organism: Protopterus annectens; assembly: GCF_019279795.1. NCBI lineage: Eukaryota > Metazoa > Chordata > Ceratodontiformes > Protopteridae > Protopterus > Protopterus annectens. The sequence goes on from NC_056750.1 coordinate 519,499,879, forward strand.
GCTGTGGTGAGACCAAAGGGCAGCGCGCGGAACTGAAAATGACTGCCTCCTAGGCTGAAGCGCAGATGTCTTCTGGACGCTTGATGTACCATGATATGGTAATAAGCGTCCTTGAGATCTATGGAGCACATCCAAACACCTTTCTCCAGCAATGGGAGAATGGTTTGTAGGGTGACCATTCGGAACTTGGACTTTTTGACTGAACGGTTTAGAATACTGAGATCCAAAATGGGTCTCAAGTCCCGGTCTTTTTTGGCACCAAAAAGAATCTTGAGTAAGTCCCTAATCCGATCTGGTCTGCGGGGACCGGTTGGATGACTCCTTTTTGCAGCAGCTTTGAAACTTCTGTGGCTGCAGTTTCCCGTTGACTGGGTGGCGGGTCCGGGATTTTTTTGGATTGAGGTGGAGAGTGAGAGAAAGGGATGGTGTAACCTCCGGCGATAATTCGAAGCACCCATCAGTCCTGAGTGATACCTTCCCAGGCTTTTAGGTTCTTCGAAAAACGACCCCGACTGGCTCCGGAGCTGCACAGTCGGGCAATCCCTCAGGGACTGTGAAAGGCTGAAGAGCCACGAAAGGACTCGCGGTCTCCAGTGTTGCGAGGGCCTCTGCCGCCTCTGGGACGGCGTCTTCCAGAAGAATTTCCCCCTCCCCTGCCTCTGGAAGGGGGATCGTCCTGCTGTGAGGGGTAAGACTTCTGAGATCTACGGAACCACATTTTCCCTCCTCTTTTAGCCTTGGGGTAAGGCCGAAAGGGAGTGGAAAATCGTGCTCCTACGGCAGTCAGAGTCTTACCTTCTTGCTCGCAGCGGGTCAGTGTGTCCTTTACCTTGGGTCCAAACAAGGAAGACCCATTAAAGGGGGCGTCGGCAAAGGAAGACTTAAAGGCCTCTGCAAAATGACACAGGCGGAGCCAGGCTTGTCTCCGTAGAGCAATGCCTGTACCTGCAGCTCTACTCGCCCCTTCGGCCGCATAAGAAATGAGCCTCATGGACGAGTTTGAAATGGACGACAGTGTAGCCAGCTGAGAGCCAACCGTCTGGGCCAGCTCCTCAGGCAGGTTACCGAAGAGGGTATCGGAAAGTTCTTTAATCAGATCCCTCTGAAATCTGGTAAAGTGCGTGAGATAGTTCAAGGACCTTAGTGTAAAGGCCGCTGAACTTAGGGTGCGCTTACCGTACCGATCCATGCTCCTAGACTCCTTATTAGGAGGATGGACGGACGTCGAAGCCTCTGCTACATCTTGCTGGGTAGCAGATGCCACCACCAAAGCATCTACAGCCACACCTTTAGTCAGGAACTCTTTTTCCGGGGGTGCTGAGAGGAATTTATTAGGACGAGCAGGCACCGGTTCCACAGAGTCTGGGTGTTCCCACGCCCTTCGACAGATCAAGTCCAAGAGCTCGTCGAAGGCCGGAGACACCCAGGAGGCGGAGGGCTGAGCCCCGAAGGCCTTAAGGAACACCGACTCATCAGCAGAAGGGGGTTTGGATTGCCAGCCGCCTCGTTGTTTAAGGGCTTCGAGGATGTCTGCAAAGGAGACATCATCTGAGGACGACTTAGGGGACCCCACTGCATCATCGAGATCAGTGTCTGATGTAAGAGACTCATCAGGGGAGTCAACGTGCTTCCTCTTGCATGATCTTTTCCTAGGGGGTTCTTCCGAAGAAGCTTCAGAAGGACCTCCAGGAGGGGGGGAAACCCCAGTGGGGGTAACCTCAGGCCCCGGGGCTCAGCTGTCTAAGGACAGGGGGACTGCCAAAGACCCAGTCTCGGTATGCAGGGAAGGAGCTGGGGAGACCGTGGAAGTAGCCAAAGATGATTTGGCTAACGCACTCCTCATAGCCCTGAAGGCGGGACCACCAGAATCCTGGGAGGGTCCCACCTCCGTGGCCACGACGGTAGACGGCACTCCCGCAGCCGACGCACCGAGAGGAAGACTTGGGACTGAAAACATCAGTCCCAAAGCATCCCCCCCGGGGCCGATGGAAGAAGTCCGCGTACCGAACTCCGACTCAAGAGCCGGAGTTGGAGTAAGGGTCGGGCCCAACCCTAAAACCTCCACCGGTTCCACCAGCACCGGCTCCAACGGTGCCGAGGCTATTGGAGGAGGAACCATAGTAGCAGGGTGGACCATTGGCTCTGAAGCCGAATGGGCTGCAGCCGAAACTAACTTTTGGAACACCGGAGACTGGAAGAGTCTTAGGAGCACCCTGTCGATGTCCGAATCAAACATCTTGGAGGATCTGGACGATACCGATCGGGTCCGAACCGATTTCTCCATCGGCTCCATAGGACTAGGGGACAGGCTCCGAATGGATTCTATAATTATCGGTTCCGAGGGAGATCTCAAGGCAATTTCCCTCGGTGCCGATGAGGACTTCGGCGCCGAAGGGGAAGAGTCTGAGCCGGCAACCCTCATCGGCTCCAATATCAGTGGAGCCGATGAAGGTGACCTGCCTCTCGATGCCCCAGACCTCGGCTCCGGAACCAGAGGGGTCGAGACTGGAGGCATCGAGGCAGACCGTTCAACCCTCGGCTCCGAAGTCCGTGGAGCCGATGGAGAAGTCTGCCTAGGTTTTTTGGCAGTCTGTTCCGACAAACTGGTCGGAGCCGACGCTTTTTTCTTTTTTGAAGGAGAGGGAGAAGAAGATAAAGCCTCCTCGAAGGATGGCTTAATTAACCCTTTAAGGATTAATTTATTTTTCCTCTCCTGGAGGACCCTTGATGAGAAGGCGTGACACACGCTACATGACTCTTGTAGGTGCTTGGCGCCTAAACAATAAACGCACGAGGAGTGGTCGTCCGTTATGGACATCTTATAACCACACCTCGTGCACTTTTTAAACCCGGAGGGTCTATGCTCTTTGGACATGTCTAAAGATAGATAAAACCAAAACTAGCAGTTTAAAGATTAACAAAAAAATTTTTTTTTTTTTTTTTTTTTTTAAACGACAATACCGTTACACAGAAACACAGAAAGGAGGGTCAAGACCCTCTAACTTAAACGGGTACTTGACCCACAAATAACAAGCTAGAATAGGAAATAGCAAAAGGGGAAGGCCCCTCTAACTAAAACGGGAAACCTTCCCTTAACGAAAAAACACAAATTTCTCAACAAAAATATCTAATACACAGTCGTATCACAACAATAGCTGTTAAAACAGCTTTTAGGTTCAAAACAAGCAAATTCCTGACAGGAAAAGCCTAAATAAAGTAGTACTTAGCCCAGCCAAGTTGAGACCACGTCTTAGCTTGTAAGCGGCAAACGAGATCTGGGGGATTAGTGGTGGTGCATCCTGGGATAAGAAATAGCTCAGCCAATAAGAGGCCGCGCTCTATAGCATAGCATGCCGAGTCGGAGCCGAGGGATCGGCTCCGAGCCCATCAGTATTGAATGTAGGCGAGATAGGATCACATAACATCTTGGTGTTACTGGAAGCCAGCTGAGAGCCTCCAAATGGTTGTAGTGGTCTGGATTCTGACAGTAGAGCAAACCTAGCAATTTTATTTTTGCAATCTTTGTGTATTACAGGAAGCACAGTCAGAAGCAGAGTAATGGCAAACCATATTCTAGTCTTGAAAGAAGAATATTTTTGGCTATGGAAATGTAGGTAATAGAGGAGTTTTGTCCTCTGAGTTAACTTCCTTTGTTTAATATGCTTTCTGACTGGTTATATTTTGTCTGTTCTTCAATTTGTGTTTGAATTCCGGTGTTCCACAACTCCACTGGAGTGGGCGAGGTTACATAATTGTGTATGCAATTTTTATGTTAATCAGCATCCTGATTTTTGGCCGGTTGTACCTACTTTTCATGGGCCTTTGTCCAGATTAGAAAAGATTTTTGACATGCTCTTGGCTATAGTGTTTATAATTCTGCTTTTTGATATGTTTCATGTATAGGACATTAATTTTAAAATAGTACAAAATAGGTTCTAAGAAAGTAATAACAATAATACAGTATGTATGTGAATGAATAGGGCGATCCCTAACTCTCAAGCCAGTAGGTGTGTTTCTAACTTAGTTTTAATTTTTTTCTGCGCCTGACATCTATCCTGAGTTACTGCAAATGAGGATAAAATAATCAGATGGTTATTTGATATAGCTCTCTCACAAATTTCTAGCATCAACTTTCTTGAGAAGATAAAAAGTTAAATTAATAAGTTAATGAATTAATTAATAGACGGAACTGTCAGTGGGAAGAAATACCAAAATATGCATCATAATACTTAATGTTACATAATGTTAGATGTGCCTTTGTGCAATCTTAGTAGCTGTCAAACCTTATTATGAATAAAAGTTTAAGTCTTGTGGATTTACTTATGATGAACACATTTTTAAAACTCTTCATTTTTATTTTATCAATCATCTGCACAGCAGTTTAACTTTGTATTTTGTGATGAGATGAATATCTAGTTACCATATGAAATAATTTTACTTCATTTCATTTGTCTATTTTATGGATTTATTTTTTCCTTAAAACGGGTGTATGCATGGTCTGCAATATTCTACAGAGCATGACTATTGCTGTATTAAGTTAACTATCACTGTGCCTGAAAATATGCATCTATTTCTGTGATTTTTATTTATTCCATAGTGTACACTGTACTCCCAGTACTGTGTATAAAACAGGCTTGCATGTCTAATACACACACCAGTTAAATGCAACAGACTGAAATAAGCAAAACACTGAACAGATCATGATCTCGGTTAACCACTAAAAAACATAAAAACAGTTGCACCTTCAGTCACTCTGCATTTGTTTTATTTACTGATTGCTTTTTTGTTAATTTACAGAAAGAACAACAGGAAGAATCCTCTCCACATCAGCATATGATAATGAATTTACATGAAAAGTAAAATGATTAACATAAATCAGTTCTTTAAATGAAGGATTTCTTTCTGGTGAGTGTAACACTTATCACCTGGCAACACCTCATTC
>NC_056750.1:519509820-519537320 GCF_019279795.1 Protopterus annectens
CAAATTCAAATGAACACACTAAGTAAAAGCAATTTAGATACTGCGGTGGTGGTGCTGCGGTAGCGTTGTCGCCTCACAGTTAGACGTTGCTCGTTCGATTCTCAGTTAGAGCATCTACTGTGTGACGGCATCCATGAATGGGCGTTCCTTCGTTGAAGGTTGTGCGCTAGGCCTGGCAAGCCAGCACGTAAAACTCTACTCCCAATCATTAGAGGACCGGAGTTCCGCTGTGGCGACCCCTAACTGGGAAAAGCTGAAAGACACACACACACATACTAAATAAAAGCAATTTACATTCTTCAGAGTTCTACAGCAATATGAGGCCTAGAAGGGGCTTGATTCCCTCTACACATTCACTACATCATACTAGAAGAAACTTTCAGCTGTATTATTAAAAGCACAAAAAAATCTACAACTATCACAATAAACTTAGTAGAAAACAGAAAAAAAAACGTGTAACAGATTTTGCAGGGCTTATTCATTAGTAAAGGTAAATGTAACAGGTGGTATAAAGTACGATACAGAAAGCTTTTCAGTGAATGGTATTTTTAACATCTTTATTAAATTATCACTTAAGACAAACACACATACATTAATAGGAAAAAAACAAACCATATTAACATTTTTCTATTTACACACATTACATATTACATGTTTTCTCTCCTTATAATAATTTTCAGTACATTACATAAATCATTCAATTCCTGCCTTTTCTTAAACCCCACTCCGCTTTCTGAATATTATTCTGCATGTGTTGTTCCCACAATTCCATTTATGTCTATGTAATTTGCTCGCTCCTTTTTCCTAATGATCTCCACTTCCACTTCTTTTCTCTCTTTTACAATACTCAGTACTTCAAATATACTTGGTTTACATTTTCATTTCCATTTTCTAGTAATTACTTTTTGGCAGCCAATATAATTAAACTTAATAAGGCTTTAGTATATCTAGGCAATTCAAGATCCTGTGTACCACCTCAACAGAATCAATTTCCTGAGTTATAGCCATTTGGTCCTCCAATATTTCTGACAAGAGTATTCTGCAGTGAATTTTTAAAATTTGCCAACTCATTACACTCCCAAAAGCATGTTCCCAATTACCTATTTCCTTCCCATTACATCTTCAATTTTTACTATCCAGCTGAGGAAAAATTCTTTGAACTCTGTTTTGGGGTATAACAGTAAATGGTAGTTTTGTCCCAGGTGTTGCAAGTTTAAATGTAAGACAGGAAAAAAGCTGGACTTTCAAGATGGCTGCTCAATAATCAACAGCAGCTCTAACAGTATGAAAAAAACTGAGAATTAACAGCCAGTGATATTTGCCAACTTGAGTAAAATTTAGTTACTGGCTTTTAGGTATTCTGCCTGTATGTCAGCATGAATACTTTTAGAGAACCTGAAAGAACATCATCCAGAAAACATGAATACAAAACACTGGCAGGGAAGGATTCTGTAGCTGTTCATCAAAAAGCAGTTTAAGTTTCCGCTTTGGTACAAGAGATGGCTTCCATTAATTTACAGAAAAAAATCAAATGTACTCAGAGAAGATTAAAATGAAACATCGAAGGAGAATATAAACTCAGATAAAAGGCTGGAAAAATAGAAGAAGCTTTAACTAGCCATTCAAATGAACTGATAAAACTGCAACAATGAGTGTGAAATGAAGAAAAGGCTGGATGAGTATGAGACTTCTCAAAAAGAGCTGTTGCAAAAAATAAAAGAATGAGAAGACAGAACACATACAGAAAAAACTGACATTTTCTGCTGTACCAGAAAAACTAGGGGGAACCGATTGTGTTAATTTTATGAAAGTATAAATAAGGAACTGGACTGATACTCCACAGCAGATTGTATGCACCAAACCTCGCCATGAGAAACCAGCTACGGCCTGTATTAGTAAAGGTACAATCATAATAGCAAAAATACTTGATTCTGACAAAACTATGGCAGAAGGGACAAGTACTAAAAATGGAGACAGCAGAGTGCTTGTGGAAATATATTATGCACTGAACACTAGGCAGAAGAGAAGTAAAAGTGCCACAGCAAACAGACTGTAAAGAGGCAGGAGTGAGATTCAGCCTGCTGTATTCCACCTGTCTTCAGAATATTTTTTCCTGGAGGATCAAATACATTTTTGGATGTAGAACAGGCTAAGGAGGAAATAAAGTTTATCCAACAAAAAGTGAGACAGCAAACAGGAGGGGACTCTACTTTTCATTCTTCTGACAATAAATATCATAGAGAGACTTCCAGTGAAACCTTTTCCAATGCACCACAGGAAAATGCCTGAGAGAGAAAAAGTACAGGAGACTACACAACTAAAAGCACCACTAACTTGACAACAAGTGAAGAAAATAACATTTATTGAGCGCTTTCATCCATTGCTTGAGTTAAACTTTTTTGTTAGAAAGAATAATTTAAATTATTTGTTCAAAAATTGTGAATGTTCTAAAAAGACTTTAATGAAACCATCTGTTTAACCCTCCCTTACAGTCAACAATACAGGTGTTTTAAGACAGCTGTGAAAGACATTTATGACATGTTTAATATTAAATTTAAGGGGGGTTATTATAATTTAATAATCCTTGAGAAGAACTTACTGAGTTAAGGAGAAAATATGCCTCAAAGAATGCCACAAAACTGTAGTTTAATCAATTTTAAGTGCTTTTGTATAAAAACACGTAGAACTTCTTCAGGGTTTCTAAAGAAGTGCTACATATGTTTTAGAACAAAAGCACTTAAACTTGATTAAAATATGGCTTTGTAGCATTCTGTGTGGCATTTTTTTACATAGTTATTTAATGTGCCATTTTTTGGAAGTTGTTTTTGGTAACTTAAGTTAAGAAACAAAAAAACTGAGGTTTCATGAAGGCTGATAAAGGAAGTGGTATAGTGGTTATCTATCAAAATGACTATATTAAGGCCACTGAACAAGTGTTATCCAATGAATATGGAGTAGTGCCATTACATCACATTCACAAAAAATACAAGGAAATACATAGTTTTCTAATAGATTTGGTTATGCAGAATCTCATGGATTTTAATTCATTTGAGTTTTAACACAGAGTATCCAAGATTACATGTACTTTTAGAATTCTGAAAGTACACAAAAACTGCTTTCCGGTATACTTTGGACCAATCATCCCTGCTCCTGGGACTGTAACTTAAGTTATTTCTTTGTTTTTGGATTCAATATTCAATCCTTTAGTGCAACAAATGACAACTTATATTAAAGATACTTGGGATTTTTTTTAAATCAGTTAAATAAACACAGCTTTAATAGCAAAGAAAAAAATGTTTTACATGTATTCTAGTAGATCCAAAAATTTTATTTTTGCATTTGTATTTAACTGCATTTACTTCTTATGAAACACCCAAGATCAGTTTCTTTTGTTTACTTAATGGAGATTAAGTTGGAAAATAATTTCTTTCTATTTATCAACAACTGAAAGGAGTGACAATGGAAGCCACTGTAACTCCAACTTTGGCTAATCTAGTTTTAGGTTGGTTTGACAGGCATTTGCTCTTAGCATTAACTATGTTTAATCAAGTTAGATTATACAAGCATTTTGTACATGACTAGTTTTTTACTTGGAATGGTACTGAAGATGAATGTAAATAATCTGTTAACCAGTTAAATAGCTCTACAGAACTTTTTTGCAATTCACCAAGGGAGATGTAGGTTACTCCCTGAACTTTTTGGACATTACACTTACTTATGATTTCACACTGGAAAAAATTAGCAGTGGCATTTACAAGAAATTATTTGTTAATTCTTTATCTTTTTCTAGTAATCACCCATTTCATATCAAGAAAAATATACCATGGGGCAGATGGTCAGATTATCTAAACTTACAACTGATGATGAGATATTTAACAAAGACATCAAAGAAATAACTGAATTGTTTGATGAAAGAGGTTATAAACTAAGATTTATTTTTACAATTAATAGCTGATGAAGTATGTAAGAAAAGGACAGACAGAATTTCACCTATATGGACAAAAGAGACAGCGTCAATAAGTAATGCAAGTAATTACTAAGTTGGGAACAATGTTGTATTGTCATGATAGTAGACAGCGATAGTATTAAAAATATTATAAATAATTGAAATATTTATAAAGGAATTTAGTTTCCACTGTGGGCAAACTTCCACACTTTGTTTATAAAAAGTTAAGTTACTTAAAAGTTTTACAAATTGATAATACCAGCATTACTAAAGTCTACACAGAGAAACCAAATAGAACATTACATTTAAATGTGTTTTTTGTTCTGCTTGTAGTACATATCTGAAGGACCATTCATTTATTTGCCATGTATGAATAATACTATTAGTATAAAAATGCATTATAATTTTAACTCTACGGGGTGATTTCTATCTGTATTTGTTCTAAATGTAATGCTTTTTATATAGGTATAACAACTCACTTTCAAAAACGAACACATTTATGCCAAAAACATAGTCATGTCAATAAATCACTATACAGGCACTTAAAGTCTGTAAGGATAGTAATAAGTTTTATTTTAGCGTGCTTGACCATTTGCCTTTAGATTATAGACAGGGACACTGTAAAAACAAGTTAGAAGAGACTACATGGCAGCTGAAATTCAGGCTCATAAATTTCTAGGCATCAATGATAATGTAAACATATTTTTTTTTTTTAATAAAAGAAAGAAAACTTTACAAGAATAATTTACAACTGTTTTAACTTTTATTTATCATTTGGTGTTGCTGTATCTTTCAATTTTACACTGAATATGATCATGTGGTTTCATATCAGCATTTATGATGCTGTAAATTATTCTGAAAAAGTCTAGCATCTGGTAGATAAAAGCCCTCAATAAATTTATATTCTTCATTCATTACCAAATTGGTGTTATTTTATTTTAGTTTTTTAGTTATCAGTATTTAAATTTTGCACCAAGGGTGTGAAATTTGGGTTTGTTTGGTAACCATACAGATTATATTCACGAAGTAGCAGAAAGTATACTAAGAACTAATCCAGCAAGAGAACAGTGAAATTAAATTTTGCCAATAGGGATGAATGCAAGTAAAGGTACAGAAAATAGGCAAGAGGGTTCTGGAATTTACTAGGGAAGACTGATAAAGGAACTAAGGTATTGGGAGCAAATAACTAGACAGGGAGTGTTAAATGAGTAGGATGAGGCTAAGAAGACGTTTGGACTACAGGCTAGAGACTGCTTTCACTACAAGGGATTGATAGAGTATAGAGAACGAGACAGAGGAATCTTACGTGACAGACCTATCCTGGAAGTGTTTTCAGTTGAATCTAGAACAGAAGCTGCTGTTAAAAAAATGAATAATCAATAGGGCATTTAAAACATTTCATGATAACTATAAGAATCAGAGGAAGTCAGAAAAGTTTGGGAAGAGAAACTAGAAAAGCAATTTACAAGAGAACAATGGGAGGACATACATATGGCTCCCAAATGTGCAACAATGTCCAGAAGGTTTAGGATCTTTGCTTGGAATTGTTTGCAAAAGTATTTTTATATCCCAAGCAGACTTCAAATAATTTTCCTCAGGTAGACAGCAAATGTTGTGGTGCTGCGGTAGCGTTGTCGCCTCACAGTAAGATGCTGTCCAGTTCAATTCTCAGCTAGAGCGTCTTCTGTGTGGAGACATGTGTGAATGGGCGTACCTTCATTGAAGGTTGTGTGTCAGGGCTGGTAACTCGGCACGTAAAAATCAACTACCAATCATTAGCGGACCGGAGTTCCGCTGTGGCGACCCCTAACCGGGGAAAGCTGAAAGACACAACAACAAGACAGCAAATGTTGGAGATGATGAAGAAGAAAGAGGTAACTGGGAACATATATGTTAGGAGTCTAATGAGTTGGCAGACTTTAAAGATTCACTGCAAAGTACTCTGTCAGAGATATTGTGTGAGCAAATGGTTGTAACTAAGGAAATTATTATTCTGAGATGGGACACGGAATCAAAATTACCTGGACATAGTAATGCCTTATTAAGTCTAATTCCATTAGCTGCCAAAAAAGCAATTACTAGAGAATGGAAATCAAAGTCTAAAACAACTGTATTTGATGTACCACAGATCATAAGAGAGATGAAACAAATGGAAGAGGTACCTTTATAAAAGGGAAAAAGCAAATTACATAGAAATAAATGGAAATTTGAGGGGAAACAATACATGCAAAATAATGTTCAGGAGGAGGAGTAAGGTTTAAGGGAAGGCAGGAATTCAGCAATTTATATAATGTTGGACTGATGATAGTTACAAAGAAAGAAAAAATATGTGATGTATAATGTATGTAACAGGAGAAAATGTTCATATGGTTCGTTTCCTTTTCTGTTGATGTATGTCTGCCAATGTGTTAAGTAATAATTTCATAAAGATGTTTAAAAAAATTACAAAAAAAAAGGTTGATGCATCTTGGTAATGGACTGTGCACTAAACAGACAGAAAGATGTGAAGGAGAATATAACTCAAACTTTAGCTTAAACTTAGGAAGGTACAGTTGTGTAAGTAAATGTACTTTAACAGTATTTGTTAGAATGATCACTGCTGCAGTAGCTTGAACTATATGGGTTACACCCTGCATAAAATATAACAGCCTGCCAGTTTCCAAAGCTTCAGAGCACCTAACACACACCCAAACAGTTAGTCAACTCTGGCTAAGCTGACTAAAAACACTGATTTGGGTGCCAAACCCTTCAGAGCTTTCATGCCAACAGAGGGAGACTAAGAAGCTATGAAATTACATTGCTAAGAAGAAAAATACATGACCGCACCCTGGCATAGAAAACATACCAAAAAACAACAGGGATAGAGGGAAGGAGCGCCTGCTTGCAGCAATGATCATTCAAACATCTACTGTTATGTTAAGTTCACTTAAATAGCTATACTATGTTCTTCATATTGATGACTGCTGCAGTGGCTATATGGGTAGATTATCATAGCTTAGAACAACCAGGAGGAGGAAGGGAAATGGTCCAGGAGCCTCTGGAGAATGGTCCAAGCAAAGTCTGTCCTACACCTGGAAAAGGAATCTGGAATATAGTGCTTTGTAAAAGTATGCACAGATGACCAAGTTGCTGCTTCTAGAATAGTTTTGGAGTTCAACCCTCTCTAAAAAGCAGTACTTGAAGCCCTGGCACTAGTAGTGTGTGCTGTGACCCTACCTGGAATAGTTTAATTGTGGTGGGGATAGCAATAGGCAATAGCTTAAAACAACCATTTGGAAATATTCTACTTTGATAAAGCTTTCTGCCTCCTCTTTGAGCAATCAACTGGCAAGATTCCATTCCAGAACTCTATGAAAGAAAGCCTGGAAGACAGTTGCCTTTTCTTTATTTTGTAAAAGAATGTTTCTGTATGCTTTTCCACCCTTTACACTAATATCCAGGATACTTCCGAAGATTCAGAAGGAATCCCCAAGATCACTGTGGTGACTGCCTTCTGGCCTTGGCAACTGTGGTTCTCCTTTCTTTTGGAAATAGCCAGAGGTAATTATCACAAGCTTTTCAACAGACTGATCTACTCAGACAAGAAGAAGGGCATTTGATGCACTCTATTATCAGTCATTTTCAGTTGACTGCCTGGATAAGGGCTTAATTCCTTTTAGGCACCTATTTACTAGGACATGCAACAAGTACTAATGGAGGCAATAAAGCCTGCTACTAGAAAATCCTATATTACCAAATGGAAAAGGTTTTCTAGTTGGTACCAGCACCCATTCAGGGCTAGTTGTTCTCTGGCTTTACAGCATTTATGTCAGTTACTATCCTATCTCCTCAGTCAAGGTTATTTTGTCAGCCATTTCAGCATGTATGCCCATGTATTTCCCTCGTTCAAATGCAATCTCATTTGAAAATGTTTTTGAAAGAGGTGTTACATAAGAAGCCTCCCAGAAAACTGATGGCTCTTTCTTGGGATCTTAATCTTGCTTTGGAGAAGCTAGCACTTGCTCCATTTGAACCCACTCATTGACTGGCTTGAGGTTCTTAGCATTGAAAACAGTTCTGCTAATTGCTCTAATCCCTGCAAGAAGTGTTTCTGAGTTCCAAGCGGTTATGCTGGGTCAGCCTTATCTCATTTTTCAGACAAAGGGCTTCTTTAAGAACTAATCCTTCTCTTATGCTTAAGTGTTACCCAAATTGGCTTTAAGCAAAATCTATTCATCTCTCGGTTTTTTCAGAACCAAAAATGTGCAAAAGGATATTTCATACCCTGGATGTCCACAAACATCTCAGGTACTGTCTTCACACAACAAAATATTTTAGGACTTTCCATTAGTTGGTCATTTCTTGTGAAGGTAAGCAGGGACAAGGACAACCACAAAGCATTCTTTAGCTATGTCTGCAACCTCAAAGGCAATACTGAGTAAGAAGATATAGCAAATCCCCAGGCTGATAAATTCATCTCCAACTTTACTCCTCTCTCCCCCTCAACCTTCCCTCAGAAAATATCATCAAATATAACTCCCCCTACTATCACTAAGGAATAGGTCCTTAATGCTCTCTCTAAGACCAAGAACACCGCATCAACAATATCCCAGGATGCCTTCTAAATAGCATGAAACATGACCTACCAGGGCCTCTGGAATTGCTATTTAACTGTAGCCTCCAAACAGGCTTCATGCCTCATGAATGGAGAAAGGCAAAAGTCATCCCTCTGCACAAAGGTGGGCCATCTACAGACCCATAAGTCCCACTAATCTTATATGTAAAGCCATGGAAATAATTATCAAGGAGATGATCAACAGAGATATAGTAAACCTCCAGACACTGGACCCAACCCAGTTTGGTTTCGTCAAGGGCAGATCATGCCTACTCAACCTGGTGGACTTCTTTGAGAAAGTCACCAAAGCAATGGATGAGAGCAAAATCATTCACATTGCCTACCTTGACCTGGCCAAGGCATTTGACACAGTACCCCACTCAGGCATTGTTGACAAACTCAAGAGGTTAGGTAAAAACCCGTATGTCAACCAATGGATAGCCAACTGGCTCACAGACAGGACCCAGGAAGTTAGAATTGGGGAGTTCACCTCTACAAAGATGCCAGTCACAAGTGGATTCCCTCAGGGATCAGTCCTTAGACCATTCCTTTTTGGCATTTACTTCTCTGAAGTCAAGGCCCCAGCCAGTGTCAGTGGACTCTGGCTGACTACATTTGCAGATGATTGCAAATTAGGAGCTGTCATTGAATCTCACACTGACACAAATGTTCTCCGGGAGGGCCTGACACAGACAAACAACTGGTGTTAGAGCCATGGACTAAAACTACATGCGAAGAAATGCATAACAGTATCCTTTGGGAAGTCATCCATCCCTGATAACTATCATATTGACAATACACCCCTTAGAGCTGACCCAGCAGTCAGGGACTTCGGGACACACACAGATAGTAATCTAGCCTTTGATCATCAAGTGTCTACAGTGGTGAGGAAATCATTCTATGTTGCACAACTTATAAACAAAGGTATGGCATCCATGTCCCAGGAAGTCACTGTTCCACTGTATTCAGCATTCATCAGACATATCATTGAGTACAGTGCCCTCTCTGGTATATACCTAACCAGGCATATCCAACAACCGGAACGTCCACAGAGATTCCTCACTAAAAGAATACAGGGCATAAGTAATATGTCCTATGCAGATCACCTCAAGGCCCTATCACTGTATTCTGTCTCCTACAGGCTTTTGAAGGGAGATCTATGCCTGGCATACAGGACATTGTCAGACCCCACTCTGATGGACCTCCTGCATATCCACAAAACAAACAGTACCAAAATAACCCATTCTAAAGACTTAAACCTTGCCTGTGATATAAATAAGACCTGCTAGAGAGATAAGTATGTATCCCAGAGACTACCACGTCTATGGAACAGGCTCCCCATCCATGTGAAGCAGAGTTCCTCCCTAACCCAATTCAAGCACAACTTGGACAACTGGATGGGAAAACAGAAATTCATCCCTGGTTTGGTACCTATGTCTCTAATGCAAACAGGTAACCTGTAAATGGTTCATCTCCCAGGCCCATGCTTACACTTATCAAGGGTATCAGAACTTGTCAGAGATTTGGGATGGATGGCTAGGCTTAAAAAGGCCCTTGTGGTCAAGGATCTCCACACAGATCGATCAAATGTTGGAAGACCTCTGATCTACTCTGCATTCTTGAGAGTCTGCCCACTCTAATGGAATGTAGGATGCTTGCAGAGTGAGACTGTGCTGACAAGCTATATCCTAAACTAACATGACTAGTCTGCAAAGGGGGCACAACCTGGTTTTCCCTGCTTTCTGATGCACCACATGACTGTGGTATAGTCTGAAATCACACTGAAAAGGTCCCAGGGTCCAAAGTTGGTTAAAAGAATTAGGTCTAGGTGGCCAAAGTTTGTTCAGGGAGTTGAGTGGCTTGATTAAGGCAAGAATTTCCTACATATTTATGTACTCGCATCTGTCCTTGGTGTCCCACACCTCTACAATTTTATCCCTCCTGAAACTACTCCCCAAGCAAAGTCCAAATAGTTGGTGGTGACTGATGGCTTTGGTGTGCAGGGAGAAAGGGAGACATGATTTAAGGATATCTGTTGTCTCCCCCATAATACTTGTCTTCTGACAAACCCCATCACTGGAATTTGAAAAGATAAAAGCCGTTAATGCTGGGACCAGAGAGACTTCAGATATCACTGTTATCCTTAATCATGTGGAGTCTTGTCAGAAGTAACATGAGAATCATAGATGCCATGAGACCCAAATCCAGGAATTTCCTTGCAGTGACTGAAGTATGAGTGGAAAACCTTAGAAACAGATCTAAAAAAAAGATATGTTTTTTCCTGTGGAAGAAAAGCTCTTTGAGCTGAGGTGTCTAGTTGACATCCAAGGAAAACAATCATGTGAGTCAAGAAAGACTTTTGAATGTTCTTTTGTAATCCAAGTTTGTGTAAGAGATCTCTCACTCATGAAAGAGATTCCTGATACTTTGAAAAAGACACTGCAAAGATAAGCAAATATGTAAATGTGGATATCCTGTAACCTGCAATGAGCTGTAACTAGAGTTAGACACTTTGTGAACACTCTTGGTGAAATGGGTAGTCCAAAGTTTAAGGTAGAGATCTGATAATGTTATCTAGGCATACAAAATCTTAAGAACTGTCTGAAGTCTGGATGCATAGGGATAAGATGATAAGCATCTTATATGTCTAGCGTTATCAAGAAACTTGAAAGAGGAAGAAGAGGCAACAGGTTGTGAAGTGACATCATTTTGAATTATGACAAACACGTTTAGGAAAGAAAGATCTAAAAACTGATCTCTGAGCATGTTATTTCATTGGCAGTAGGAATGTCCTTGAATAAAAACCCTTCCCCACTTGGGTAATAGGAACTGATTCTATCAATCCTTGGGACAACATGTGATGAAAAGCAGGTGGGAAAAAGTCTTATCAAGAGGATGAGGAATGACCCTCTGGAAAGGAAGAATTTCTTCCCACTGCCATTTGTAACCTTGATACATAATATTTAGCATCCATTTGTCTGAAGCAATCTGTTGTCAAAGAGAAAAATGGAGATTAAGACTTCTGTAAGAAAAGGGGGGCAGGGTGGGAGAGGGTCACAAGGTCTTTAGCACAGTCATTCAGGTATACTGGACTATCCTTGGTTTGGGGAGGTTAGAGACTTCTTTTTGGAACTCCTAATCCATTCTTTCTTAAACATCTATTTACCTGACTTCTGTTGAGACTGGTTATTTTGTTTTCTGCCAAAAATGGAAGAAGAAAAAGAAGATATCTTGGACAATATATGAAAGGAGGGCTGAAAAATCTTAAAATATTCCCTGGATCACAAAATCTAGAAGATTTAAGATCTTTGCTTGGATATGTTCACATAGATATTTTTATACTCCAAGTTGACTCAAGAGAATTTTTCTTCAGGTAGACAGCAAATGTTGGAGGTGTAACGGGGGAAAAAAAGAGGTACTTGGGAACATATTTTCTGGAAGTGTGGTGGGTTGGCAGACTTTAAGGATTCCCGGCGGGATGCACTGTCAGAGATGCTAGGTGGGCAGATTGGTGTGACAAGGGAGATGATTTTTTTGAACTATGATACAGAATCTGAAATGCCTAGACATGGTAAGGCCTTTCTGTGTCTAATTATGGTGACTGCCAAAAAAAGCAATTACTACAAAATGGAAATCAAAATCTAAACCAACTATATTAGAAGCAGTAAATATAGTAACAGAGATAAAACAATTGGAATTAAGATCTTTAGAAAAAGGTTGGAGCAAACTACACAAGAAAAAAAGAAGTTATGTCTTACCATAAAGTTCCATCTGTATTGTTGATCCTCGTTCAGTCATTACGCATGGGTATCGGTTCCGAGCTTGGAACCGAGCCGGCCATTTTCCAAACTCTCGTCAGCTTCAAACTCTCGAGCTAAACTCTTACCCACAATCCCCCTCTCCCTGTTACCTCAGATTGAGTTTGCAAGTCAAAGAAGGTATAGGCTACCTCTGGTCAAATAACCTAAGAGAACCGGATGGTGAGATCCACTAGAAACCACAGGAGGGGGGAGGAGGGAGGGTCATAATGACTGAACGAGGATCAACAATACAGATGGAAAGTTATGGTAAGACATAACTTCTTTATCTGATATTGTTAATCCTTGTTCATTCCTTATGCATGGGACAGAGTCCCCAGCTACCTCTATTCCTGGGAGGCTCTCATGGAAGGACATTCCTGAGCACCATAGAACCGAAATATGCTCTTCCCCTGGAGGCCAAATCCAATTTGTAATGATTGATGAAGGTATGAGGCGTAGCCCAAGTTGCAGCTGCACAGATGTCATGTAAAGAAACTCTGGCATGGAAGGCAGCAGAAGTTGCCACCAACCTTGTTGAATGAGCTTTCATGGTAGGAGGCAACGAGATATTAGGTTGTGTATAAATAAATGTCACACAGTCCTTCAACCATCTAGCTAATGTGACCTTAGCAACAGCAGATCCTAATCTAGGTCCAGAAAAGGCCAAAAATAACTGGTCAGATTTACGAAAAGGTTTAGTCCTGTTTAAGTAAAAATGGATTTGCCTGTGTATATCTAGGGTATGTAGGCAATACTCTCCTCTGTTTGAATGATTGGGAAAGAAAACTGGCAATTCAATGGCTTGATTAATGGACATTTCAGAGATCACTTTAGGCAGAAAAGACGGATTAGTTCTCAGAGACACTATCTCTATGAAAAATCAAGTATGGACTCTTGATACATAAAGCTTGAAGCTCAGAAATACGTCTGGCAGAAGTAATGGTGACCAAAAACAAGGTTTTCCATAACAAATACTTGAGGTCGCAAGAAGAGGCTGGTTCGAAAGGTGACATTGTCAGAGCTTGTAGAACTAATGATAAATCCCATGGTTGAATAGGTTCTCTAAAATGTGGCTTTAGATAATTCACACCTTTTATGAAGGTCTTGCACAATTTATGGGACATAAGAGAGGAATCTTGGACACCCTCATGAAAATTAGAAATTGCAGCCAAATGAACTCTAATGATAGAGGCTGATAGACCCGATTGAAACAGGTCGGTCAGATAGTCTAGTATTATTGACACTGGTGCTGAAAAAGGGTCTACTTGTTTATCTTTCAGCCAACAGGTAAATCTTTTCCACTTGCTCAGATAAGTAATTCTAGTAGACTTATGAGAAGCAATGAGAATATCACTTACTGGTAAAGAAAGATCATTCTGCCTGGCAATCAAGGGAATTGGAGTAGCCAAGCCGTGAGCTTCAGGCTGTTCAAGTTGGGATGAATCAGGTTCTGTGGATGTGAGATCACCTCTAGGGTTGGATGGAGAATCCATGGTCGATCTAGTAGATGAAGCCAAAGAAAGGAGAACCAAATCTGTCAAGGCCAATATGATGCTATGAGGATCACCTTGCTCTTCAACCGACGGGCTTTCTTCAGAAAGTGGGGAATGAGGGGAAAGGGTGGAAATGCGTAAAGAAGACCCGAGGGCCAATCGTGGACTAGAGTGTCCCTGGGTGACTGTCTCGGAGGGGGAATCAGGGCGAAGTAGTTGCTGCATTTGTAGCTGGTTGGGGATGCAAAGAGGTCGCAACAAGGACAGCCCCAGCGGTGGAAGATCTCTGCCGCTATCAAGAGATTCAGGGACCACTTGTGAGGTTGAAGAATACACCTGCTGAGTCTGTCTGCTATCACTTTGGAAATCCCGGGAATGTGAGTTGCTAGAAGAAAATGGTTGGCAGCCATCGCCCACTGCCATATCCTCATGGCCTCTTGATAAAGGGGGTAAGATTTGGTTCCACCTTGCTTGTTGATGTACCAGACCACCGCCATGTTTTCTGATTAAATCGCAATTGTCCCAGACGGCAGCAGGGGATGGAATGCTTGCAATGCCAGAAGCACCACCCTCAGCTCTAGAACATTTATATGCAGATGGGCCTCCAGGTTGGACCAAGTGCCTTGGACTGTCTGTCCCTGACATAGCCCCCCCCACCCCATCAGGGAGGCGTCCGTGCTCACTGTGGCCTTGGGTTGCTGGGGGGAGACGGGGCGAGGCCATTGTGAGAGATTTGTGTCATCACCAATTTAAATCCTGTTTGCACCTGTGGGTTACTCGAATCATGGCTGAAAGAGGATGCTGAAAAGGATATCACTGGGTGAGCAGTAGCCATTGTAGAAGCCTCATGTGAAACCTGGCCAGGGGAACAATGGTGATGGAGGCTGCCATGGAACCCAACAGTTGTAGAACCGAGTGAGCCGTGGATTCTTCCTTTCAAAGGATTGGAATTAGTTGTTGATTTATCCTTAGAATTCTGTGCTCTGGAATAGCAGCTCTGCAGTTTTCTGTGTCCAAGATAACCCCTATGAATTCTGTCCACTGAGATGGGGTGAGATTGGATTTTTGCCAGTTTATGGTTATGCCTAGCCTTTGAGCAGTGAGGAGAGGGTATGCCACAGCTTTTTCCAGTAGTTGTCTGGTGGGGGCGGAAATGAGCCAGTCGTCTAAGTATGGAAACACCTGGAATTCTTGAAGTTGCAAGTGAGCTGTGACAACTGCCATGCACTTTGTGAACACTCTGGGGGTTGTAGAGAGTCCGAAGGGCAGAACCCTGAACTGGTAGTGACTGGCTCCCGCACGGAACCACAGAAATCTTCTTGATGGCCTGTCCACCTTTATGTGTTAGTACACATCTTGAAGATCTATAGAGCACATCCAATCGTCTTTTTCCAAAATGGGAGGATAGACTGTATTATGACAATCCAGAATTTTTGTACTCTCACAAACCTGTTCAATACACTGAGATCCAAAATTGGTCTCCAGTCCCCGATTTTCTTTGGCACCAAAAATAGTCTTGAGTAGAATCCAGATCCTATCTGGTCTGGAGGGACTATTTGGATGACTCTTTTTCTTAGCAGCTTTTCTATCTCTAGTGCTGCTTCTTCCCTTTAACTGGGTGGAACGTCGGGAAGATTTTTTGAAGGCGCGGGACAAAGATCGAAAGGGATATGATAACCTCTGGTTATAATCCTATGTACCCAAGAATCGGTGGTGATGGTTAGCCAGGCAGAAGGGTACAAGGAGAAACGTCCCCCAACCACCTCCAGAGGAAAGGAGTTGGGTCGCTCTTCAGGAGCGCTGGTAGGATTGACCAGGGAAAGAATCCCTGGAACCCTGGTTATGCAGACCCCCTCTGCCCCAAAAGGAGCATCTTTCCCTGTGAGTTTCCCCCTCTGCCTCTGGGGGAAAACTTGGCCTGTGTGTCATGGAATGGACCCTGAGATTTCTTGAATCATACCTTCCCACTTTTTTGGTTTCGGGAGAAAGCACGTTGAGGGGAAGAATAAAGGACACCTATGGCAGAAACGGTCTTACCGTCCTGTTCACATCTGGCCAGTGTGCTTTTAACTTTGGGTCCAAACAACGAGGAAGCCTCAATGGGGGCATTAGGAAAGGAAGACTTAAAGGGTTCCGCTAAGATGCACAAGTGCATCCAGGCGTGTTGTCCCAAGATCGCAGCTGAACCCGCTGCTCTAGCTGCTCCTTCTGATGCGTGAGATATCAATCGCATAGAGGAGTTAGACATAGATTCAATGGTGGCCAACTCAGAGGCCACTTTGTCACGGACCTCATCAGACAAGGTTTCAGAGAGCTCAGAAACCAGATCCCTCTGAAGTCTGGTAAAATGTGCCATATAACTCAGGGACCTGATAGCAAAGGTCGCTGAAGCAAAGGTGCGCTTCCCTATTCTGTCCAGGGCCCGGGACTCTTTGTTAGGCGGATGGACAGTCTGGCTTTCTTCATCTGCCAGATCCTTTTTTGTTGCAGCTGCCACTACCAAAGCATCCACTGGAAGACCTTTGGACCAATGGGGATCCGAAGCAGGAGGGGACAAGATCTTATCTGGCCTCCGGGGAACAGCTCTGACGGTATCAGGAGCCTTCCAAGCATGCTACACAATGAGCCGGACAAGTTCATCGGCAAGTGGAGTAAACCAGGAGGTAGGGGGCCGGGCACGAAAGGCCTGCAGGAACACAGATTCCTCAGAGGTTGGATTAGAGGACTGCCAGTCACCTCTCTGTTTCAGGATTTCGAGTTTATCACCAAAGGATACCTCAGAGGGTGACCAAGGGGATCCTTCCCCCTCATTGAGATCTGTGTCTTTGGTGAGGGACTCCTCTGTGGAGTCCATGTGCTTCTTCTTACACGAACTTTTCCAGTGGACCTCCTCAGCGGGAGAAGCTGGAGAAGACAGCAGAAAAGGGGATTCCTGAGGGAATATGTCCTGCAGCCCCTGCACCCGGTGTCCAGTGTCCGCTAGGTGCGACTTGCGAAACCAGTGTACCAGAGGAGGGCAGAGGTATAGACAGTCCGGAATCGCCAGCAGCAGTGAAAACCTTCTCCATCAGTTGGAAGGCTGGTCCACCCGAAGAGGAGTGCATGTCTAGGACAGGGGTCACCCCTCCCCTAAGTGGCTCAGCCTGCCGACCCGGAGCCCCTGGATGGCTGTGAAGCAGCAAACTATGCGTGTCACAACTGACATCCTGGGTCATAGCAAAACTTTCCTGCCATGAAGGCAACTGCGGTTCCTTAGTGAGATCCATAAAGGGAACCGCAGAAGGGGAAGACTGTGCTATATCCATGGACTTCAAAGGCAATGAAGGAGGAGAATAAGAAGGGGTCTTTGGAGATGGGTGATCACCTCCCAAGGAAGGATAGTTGCTTAGGGGTGGGATACCTCTGGCCAAGAGTACCTGGTCCACAAGATGCAACACATCATGTTCGGAAAGGCTTCTAGTGGACCTCGTGGAGACTGGGGGAGAAACAGGCCTGTCGACAGAAGAGGCAGACTCGATGCCCATCTCATCTGACCGCATCGAGGACAACGGTGCAGAGAGAGCGATAGGGTAAGATACAATAAAATATGAACTTTCCTGACAAAAAAGTAATCTGTAAAACTATTAAATAACAATTAAATGTACTTAGCTCAAGAGAAGTAGCTTGACACGACCGAATGGCAACGCGCAAACGAAATCTGAGGTAACAGGGAGATGGGAATTGTGGGTAAGAGTTTAGCTCGAGAGTTTGAAGCCGACGCAAGCTTGGAAAATGGCCGGCTCGGTTCCGAGCTTGAAACTGATACCCATGCGTAAGGAATGAATGAGGATTAACAATATCAGATAATGGGAATTGTGGGAACAATACATACAAGGAAGCAATGAGGTTTAAAAGAAGGCAGAACTTAAACGAGCTATGTAATGTTTGACTGAAAATGATTGGGTAGATTATAAGTGATGTATAATAGTTGCAACTGGGAGTGTGCCAGTATGATTTGTGATGTAAAATGCTTGCAACTAGGACTGTGTCGGTGTGGTTTGTTTTCATTTATATAAATGCACGACTGCTTACATTGTGATAGTTTAATAAAGATGTTTGTTGTTTAAAAAAAGGGGCAGGAAATTAATAATTTATGTAATTTTGCTAAGGGTATATGACATATAGCAATATATGTGATGTATAATGTTTGATAGTGTTCATTTTTTAATACAGTTTGATTACTTTTGTATAAATGTAAAACTGCCTATGTCTCATAAAGGTGCGTTAAAAAAAAGATATTCCCTGGATCAGCATAAAAAAAAAAGATATTCCCTGGATCAGCTTGCCCCTTTCATCACACTTTTTGATCACCTCTGCAGCACAGGGGCCAAACAGTACATCTCTATCCAAGGAAGAATTTCAATTTTCATTTTAATATCAACTGGAATATTCTGAGAATGTGGCATGCAAACCTTCTTAAAAACAGTACCCGTGGCCATAGCCCTTGAGGAAGTATCAACAGAGTCATATGTACCCTGCAAACACTGAGTAGTGATTTGTGCAAAAGAATAAACTAAGTTATTTAAAGCAGATTTTCCTCACAAGAAGAAACTGCAGATAAAGCATTCCTCATACTTTAGCAATTTGTTAAAACAAACTTTAACATATGAGTCTGACAATTCAAAATTATGAAAACCAATGTTGCAGAAGTTAACACTTTTATCCTCCTTATTAGAAAGAGTAGGACAGGAATTAAATAAGTGGTTAGCAGCAGTGGGGTCAACTAAGACTATAGCTGCTGGGTCAGGATTGGGAATAGTGTATAAAAATTAAAAGACTGAGGAAATGTATGCATTATATCTGCCTGTTTAGGGGCAACTGGCTAACAGGAAAATTGCAGGCAGTAACACACGCATCCTTTAAAGCTGAAAAAACAGGAGGAATGGGTGTAGTTTCTGGAAAATCCTTCTATAACAACTCAAGAGTATTTTCTGAGGGACTGAGAACTGAAACACTGGCACATTCTAGCAATATTATCAGAGAAAAAGAAACATCCAAAGGGAGAATCAGAAACTGAGGAAGAAATCCTCACTCTATCCTTACATATTCCTGTCCAGATTCAGAATCTCAAATCGCTTCAGGAAAATGGAATTCTTTATTTTACCAAAAACTCCTATACAAGAAAGATCAACAACCTGCATTTAAAGACCCGGTAAACTATTCCTGTCTAAAGAAATTTGAGGAGGAGTAGATACATGCTTGATTTCCTTTTCCTTTTTGACAGGAAAAATGGGGCCAACCATAGATTAATAATATATTGTTACCAGGCTAATGACTCAGGGGGCCTTTCTAAGCCTAGCCATGTTTTCATGGAAGAATAATGAAGTCCTGTATCCAAATAGGGTATTGAGGGCAGGCATTTATCAGCTACCTCTGTCCATAAGGGACATGGTGCCATTTCCGGTGTAAATTTCCTATTCCCATCCACTGGTATAGGTTGCACTTAAACTAGATAATAGACAAACTCAGCCTCACATGGACGGGAAGCCTGTTCCATGGGAGGGGCAGTCTCTGGGACACATTTCTATCAAAGACAGAGTTCAGGTCTCTAGACCTTGTACTTCTGGTACTCTTTGAATTGTGAATATGTAGGAAATTCATAAGTGTGGAGTTTGTGGATGAGTTGTAAGCCAGGCGTGGATTACCCCTCAGCAATATGTAGGAGTCCAAGTAGAGGAAAAGGGGTTCAAGGTATTCTGCATAAGGCAGGTTTATTATGCTTTGTATTCTTTTTGTAAGGAACCTCTGTGGTCGCACTAGTTGCTGAATATGCCTGATCAGGTACATACCAAAGGGAGCATTGTAGTTCTAGGACTGGTATGATAAGGGCAGAGTACAGTGGGATAATGACCTCTTTGGAACTAGATGCCATGCCCTTACTTGTAAGTTGTGCAACATAAAAAGGATTTCCTCACCATTGTGGACACATGGTGAACGAAGGTAAGGTTACTGTCTACGTGCTTACCCAAATATCTGACCATTGGGTCGACTCTTAGGAGTGTATTATCAACATGGTAATTGGCCAGGTTGGCTGACAACCCAAAGGGTACAATTATATATTTCTTAGCACTGAGTTTAAGACCATGGCTTTGTCACCATTTGCTAAGGATAGACCTTCTTGAAGAATGCTAGTGTCTGCAGGGGAGTAAATAACCCCCAGCTTGAATCATTTGCAGACTTAGTCAGCCATAAACCTTCAGCATTTGCTTCCATTTCAGAGAGATAGATGCCAAAAAGGAGCAGGCCCAGTAATGAGCCCTGGGGGAGTCCGCTAATGACTGGCCTCTTGGTGGAGGTGGCCTCACGAGTCCTATCAGTGAGCCATTTGGCTAGCCAGTGGATGATTAAAGGGTTTATACTTAAATAAGTGAGCTTATCTATAATGCCCGAGTGGGTTTTGTATCAAAAGCCTTGGCCAGGTTGAGGTAAGCTGTGTGCACAGTCTTACTTTAATCCAGTGCTTTGGTGACCCTCTCAAAAAAGTCCACCAGATTTAACAGGCATGACCCTTCTTTAACAAAGCCAAACTGTGATGGATCCACCATTGGCAGGTTATCTATGTCCTCATTTATCATGTCTATGATGATTCCTTCCACTGCCTTGCATATGAGGCTGGTAAGACATATGGGCCTGTAGTTTTTGTGCAGGGGAATGTCTGTAGTAGTCTTCCATTCCTTGGGCACAAAAACCTGACTGAAGGCTCCAGCTGAAGAGGTCATATTTCACATTATTTATTAAACATGCCGGGATGTTATTAGGGCTAATCAATGCAGTATTTTTGACCTTGTAAAGTGCACTGATGACCTGTTCCCTAGTAATGGTTGGGGGAGACTGTGGTATGCCGTATTTCCTATGGACTATGGGGGGTGGGGGTGGGGGACAAATTTAAGCTGAATGTGTTAGCCAAAAGGTTGGCAATGGCCTCCAGTTCGGTGTGGGTGATGCCATTTACAATACATTCTGTGTATTGTTGTGTATTTCCCTTGAGGTTACAGACATAGTTGTAGAAAAGTTTGTGGTTGTCCTTTGCCTGCGAAGCTATTTTTTCTTCAAATTTAACCTCTGAAGTATTAATTAACTCTCTCAGCTACCTGTTTAGCTTGGTCAGGGGGCTTTTAGTATATATGGCTTTGTTCCTCGAGTTTGGCCAAGATTTTTTTTCCTTTTGTTGTATAACAGATTGATATTGTGATTCTACCAGGGTGGCTTATCTTTTGAGTTTGTCTTAGTCTTAATACAAGTGGGCATAGCTTACTCTACACAACTATCAATATGGCTGTACAGAGGTTTTGTATAAAGCCCAGCATATGCCAAGTGTTTACTGGGTTTAAGGGCGTCTGGAATTTAGCCAAGGTGTTGCTTAGTAGAGAGAGAGGTTACCCTTGGAATAGTTCCTACAGGTTTTTGGTTTTGCTGGATCCCCAGATTTGATTTTTATTTCAAGTAATACAGCCTTATGGTCAGATCTGATGAGCGAAGATGTTACACTGGGTGTGGAATATTACCCCTCCCCCATGTTCATGAGTGCAAGGTCAAGGATGTTTCTATCCCTCGTAGGAAAATGGACCAGCTGTTCTAGGATGCTGGTATCAGCAATTTTAGGAATCACTGGGCTTGTGCGTTAGAAGTGGTGTAGGATTCCCGATCTATAGAGAGCAATTGAGATCACCCATGAATAAAGTATTGAGTTGAATGGTGAGGGAGTCTAGCACACTGAGATAGGCAGTATGGGTTTCCTGGGACATGGAGGGGAACCTATAGGGTGCAAGGATATGGTACAAGACTCTGTTTATGGTGAGTTGCACATGTATGAGTTCCAGTAGATCATACACTTCAACTAGTCTGGATGTGAGATTGGTTTTAGTATAGACAAATTCCTCCGCCTTTAGTTCCTCCTGTGCAGAACCTGGTCTAAAGGTGTGAAAGGCATTACAACCCTGCAGTGCTGGGGAACTTTCCGTGACACTAAACCCTGTCTTTGTTACTACACATATGTCTACACTCTCTAAGGAAAGGAAGGCTTGCAGTGAGTGGACTTTCTTGTTAAGACCTAGTACTGACCAGTACCCATCTTCAGATATTCCTTCATTGGTTCACTTACGTTGGTAGGTTTATCAGTTTGGTATTGCCTGAAAAAGGCACTATGCGGGGTGGTAAAGGTCTTTGCCAATATCTGAAAGCCTATAGGGGATAAGTACAGACTACCCCTGGCAAAGAAGCAAGGCCTGTCAACCATTTCCTCCCAAGCTGCCAAATATTGAACCTCCTTGGACTGACACCAGAAGCTAAGCCATTGTTAAAATCAATATTTATTTGTTAGTAATGTGACATCATCCTTGGAGAAGGTAGTATGCTGCTCAGTGCAAGGTCCATACTAGCCTGAGACACAACCAGTGAGCTCGATCATGTCTCACTTCATATAGTCAAGAGAGGTACATCTCAGGTCATTAACACCCACATGGACTATTACAGAGTCATACTGGTACCTGTTCAATGACTTGAGTGCTTGAGTGACTTGATGGATCTTAGCCCCAGAAAGAACTGTGATCTGTTCTTATTCAGTTTGGTGACAGGGACATTGGTGTGATTCACTATGGAATCAACAATGATCAGGAAATTTGGCTGTGCACTGGTTTGCCTTAAAAGCTCAGCAGTAGAGGGACTGGATATAGTGTTACTACATGTGACTGGGGGTGGTCTTTTAACAGAGTGTTTACGTGATGACTGAGGACCCTTTCTTTGACTGCACTGTGCAGGAGGTGTTACTGTTTTAGGAAGGTTACCTGTAAATGCCTCAGCATAAGTAGTTTTATGTGTAGGGTCTTTACCCTGTGCAGTAAGCATGGTGAAAGTGCCACTGACAACCTCTATAGGATTAGTGTTGGTTGTATGTGATAATTTTACCTCCAGCATTAATGTGTATTTACATCTCTCGCATACTTTATCCATTTTATTAAGACTAATGGGGTTGTCAGTGTACATGAAGCAATTGCTACAATGTCTTAGAATAGCCATCTCAACTAGAATAGCCACAGAGAGGAAGTGCATATCCATGGATATTGATCTACTAGAGAGGAGTCAGGGAAATTTAAATATTGAATGTCAGTAAGACAAGGAATTTGATAAGCAACACTCAGCTATGCGCAAACTACATGGTCTAATGATTACAAAAAATTGTCTAGACAGTAATGTCACAAGAGTGTGGACCACAAACCTTCCTAATGTAAAATGGTTTGAAGCCCAGGTGCTTATATCAGAACAAAGACACTTAGAATAACATGCACAATAAACCTTCAATAGAAATTCCCAGCTCAGAGGGGTGGAGGCTATCCTCTCCTCCCACAAGAGTATAGACTACACACCTTCTTAATATAAGATAACTGAAACCAGAACTAAGACACTTTTAGAACAGAGACACAATTAAGCCTTCAACCAGCAATTTCCGGCTCAGAAGGGCATAGACGAGTGTAGACCACAAACATTCTTAATGTAAAATAAAAGATTTGGAGCCCAAGTGTTTAAATCAGAACAGAGAGACTTAGAACAGGCAAAATAAGCCTTTACCAGCAATTCCCAGCTCAGGAGGGCATAGGCTATCCTCTCCTGCCACAAGAGTGTAGACCACAAACCTTCCTAATGTAAATTAAATGGTTTGGAGCCCAGGTGCTTAAATCAGAACAAATACACTTAGAATAACAAGCACAATAAACCTTCACCAGCAATTCCCAACTCAGAGGGGTGGAGGTTACCCTCTCCTCTCACAAGAGTGTAGACTACAAACCTTCTTAATGTAAGATAACTGGTTTGGAGTCAAAGTGCTAAAACCAGAGCTAAAACACTTTTAGAACAACAGACACATAATTAAGCCTTCAATCAGCAATTTCCAGCTCAGAAGGGCATAGACTATTCTCTTCAGCCACAGGAGTGTAGACCACAAACCTTCTTACTGTAAAATAAAAGGTTTGGAGCCCAAGTGCTTAAATAAGAACAAAGAGACTCAGAACAGGCACAATAAGCCTTTACCATCAATTCACAGCTCAGAAGGGTGTAGGCTATACTCTCCTGCCACAAAAGTGTAGACCGCAAACCTTCCCTAATATAAAATAACTGGTTTGAAGGCCGAGTGCTTAAATTAAAACTAAGAGGCTTAGAATAACTAATGTAAAGAGGCTACTAACATGCAGTACTAAATGCAGCAGAACTGTGTTACTGATGGAAGCATTTGCTTTCCAAGGCACGGACACTGCATTCTGATGCAACAGGGAAACTTTCCCTGTTCCATCTCCCAAGACCAACAAGAGTGGCTCTCAATTGCCCACTAACAGGCCACCAACAGCCGTAGAGGATGGAGCTAACTCACGGTCAACAGTGGCTGCAGATGCAACACCAGAGGGATCCAGCTTAAAAGATGAGGGGTCTGACATACAATAAATGGCCACAACAGAGTCACCCACCTGTGGCTGAGGCAAACTGCTAGCCAACTTTGGGAACAAAGGCTGTTTGCATAACTTTTTTTTGTGGCTGTGTGATGTCACTCCTCTGGGCCAGTAATCAAGGAGCCTCAATCCTTACCACTGACACTGGTGGGGAATGTTCACTTAGAACAAAACTGGGTATAAAGATTGTTTTTAAATGCAGCTCTCTGCACCAAGCAAAATCTCCCTTAAGAGCACATAGGCAGCACACTCCAGACTTGGAGCTAAGCTTCCTCTCCAGGCCCCAAATAAGATTCCACCTTTCTCTCTACAGAAATCAATGCTTTGTGTCCCTGTTCCAAGTAGCTGACACACACACTTCTGAGATTTGATGCTCATACATAAACACACACACACCTGGGAAATGCTGGGACAGATTTACCCGCTATACCACCTCTACCCAAACTATAAGGTAGATTCACTGCCACCAGCTAGCTACTTTAAGGATCTTACCAGGGTACCCAGTTACACTTATTAAAATTAATATTTATACAAATTATAGTATTAACCAAGTGGCAAGACTTTCAGGGGCATGACACCACAGTGCCACCAAACAGATGCAATTACTCTCAAATGTTAAAATATTTTCTAAAAGACCAGCCACAATGAATGTTATACATATATTTAAAAATAAATAAATAATAAAATAGAAAACATGAAAATACTGACTATCGATTTACAATAAACACCAGGGTTTCAATTCACAGGAAATATAAAAACAACACAGATGGAAAGATTCAGACAGATACAGAAAAACAATATTTAACTAGTCTCACTAGATTTTCCTTAACTGACTAAAGAATTACTGTTCCCTATTTACTTGCTAGAGTAAGGCAAGATGAAGTGGATGAGTGTTTTTCTTGTCAGGTTCTCAAAAACAGAGTGTTGTTTGTCTCTATCACATCTCTCCCTAATATGCAAATCTAATTTCCGTTGTTGGCTATAGAATGACATCACATCTGGTCACCTGATTCTGTGGTTCCCACACTACCCCCCTGACTAGAAGCTGAACCAGGATCTAGCACAGATGTGTCACAATGCACACCTAGAGCTTCGCTAAAGCATCCGGAGACTGTAAAACACATTTCCAACCCCTTCATCCTTCCTGGAGAGAATAACTAGCCATTCTCTGGCATCCCGGGTAGAAATTAGTTCACAACTAAGGACATTAAGAGCCCAGGCTTTTCCCAGACATTACGTCTCTGGCTGCTTTCAGGCCTATGAGATAAAATCTTTACTGTCTAAACCAAGTCATTTGATTTCTGGCTATTTTTCTTAAGGTAAGCTGGGCTGATCTTAACCCCTTCCCTTCCAGCATACTCTGTCAACATATATACATTTCCTCAGTTACAACAGTACAGTCTGATATAAATGTATATTTCTTTTCTGTTCAGCAGGATCCATTGTTGATACATTTTAACACAAGCATCTGTACAAATCAGTTTAATATTCAAATGACATAAAAGTCTTTACAAAACTCCAGCTAGTTATGCTGGCATATGTTAAATATCCACTGTCCTACTCTCTCAGGCACAGCTGGCACTATCTCATATCATCAGACGCTGAAAGAAGGACTGACCATGGGACCAGTAGCCTTTTCCATGCTCAAGCAAAAAATGGTGCCTCTTTTCTGGGGAAGACAAAAAGCAAATGCTGGTAAAGCTACCAGTCCACAAAAGTTATTTTTTGACAAAAAAAAAAAAAAAAACTAAAAAGCACTGTCAAACACTATGCCAATGCTACCAAGGGAAAAAAACAAAAAACAAATACAGTTTCAGTTAGTTAACACTTTCAGAAAAATGAGTGCTCTGTTTAAAAGTATATCAGAGTCTCCAGATAGTCCATTAAAGCACAACCCTCCTAGCTTTAAAATAACTTTCATCATGAGGAAAGTAATAAAACATCAATATATTTGTGAAAATTGAAGCCCCCCCCCCCAAAGGAAACTTATCTACCCAGAAAAGGAAACCACAAGCTGACGGTTGATACTCAAAAACCACAGAGAAGTGTAATATTCAGTGGCAGTAAAGCTCCAAAGGGCGAACCAAATAACCAGTCCACCAGTACAATAATTCACGAAGGCACGAAGTTCTCCCAAAAGGTTTATTAGACAACAAAACACAGCAGGAACCAACACTGACCTAGGTTTCGTCTTACGACGAAAGCTCCAAAGGGCTTTGTACACAAACTTGCCTTTTAGTCAAGCTCAGCTTGAGCTACTTGAAATTTTGGGCATGTGGAAGGTACACCAAAGCTTTCAAAACCTTCCAGATGTTATATCCATGGCAGGATATAAATGCAACTACTCATTCAACTCTCCTCAATAGGACTTGCACAAAATTCCTTGTCATGTTCATTTAGTTACCTATCTGGAAAGCAGCAAGCCACTTAATGGCAACAAACCTACTCATCTTTTCAACTAGTTACTATAGGTGTCCCTCAGGGTTATATCCTAGGTCCTCTCCTATGTAATGTATTTATTAGTAAGTTTCATCCCTCCACTTGCCATGCTAGTTTAGTTCAGCATGTGGATGACTCAACATTAATATGTGCAGCCTCAATAATAAATAAGCTCCAAGACATTACCCAAAAATCTTTCTCCTCTGTAGACTCCTGACTCAAAGAATCAAACCTCCTACTCAACCCCAAGAAAACTAAGTTAATGCTTTTTACCTCAAAAAGTTGCCGAAATCAAAATCAGTCTTTCACTATAAAGTCAGCAAATAATACTGTTATTTGAACTGTAACTCACAGTAAACTTCTAGGCATTATAATTGATGACAGTCTCAAATATGACCAACATATACTGCACACCTTTAAATCTACACAACAGAAACTAGGTTGCCTTTATAGGATTAATGGATTCCTTACAGATACTGCAAGAAAAACTCTAGCCACCACCTTCTTACTGCAACTCTCTTATATGCCGCTCCTATCTTAACAAACTTAAACAATACTCAAAGAAAGAAACTTGCCTCCTGCTACAATAAAATATTTAAATTTCCACCAATCTCCCTCATAGGACCTACCATTGTCATAGCTTTAAGCAATTAAACTGACTTGAACTGCACAACTATGAGACATATTCACAACTACAGCATACAAACTCATTCATCAACCAGAAAAATGCCCTGCACTAAAAAAACTATTACT